>NW_028318841.1:3304583-3605000 GCF_062004578.1 Staurois parvus
GATCTATGCCCTCACTTCCTCAGCACTACAAATTTGAGTGAAGGCCCTTGCTGCAAAACAATGTTTACTCTCGCTCGTCTATGCCAGCATAGGGCACTAAACACATTTCCACTAAGAAAAAGGGTATTTTAAGATATTTCCAAGATAAATAATAATTGTAACATCTGAGATTGTGGGATTTTAAAGAAATGAAAAGGTGTGAGGCTTTTAGCTTCATTGAAAGTGAGCTGCTCACCATCTGTGTCTGAAGTTTGGATTTTAGAGATTTATCCCAAACCTCAGACCAGTGGACAGTGGCACCCCGATACAGTAGCCTATGACTGTTCTACGGCCACATTTTGGGTCAATACCAGCCACAGCCTTGCTAATTAGCCCATCATTGTTGTGTTAGAGGCAGGGGCGGACTGACAACTCATGGGGCCCCCGGGCAATAGGGGATCATGGGGCCCCTGTGTCCTTGCCCACACTCAAAGCACATCCAAAAAAACCTATAAAAGGTACAAGGGGCATTTCATGGGGCCCCCTACTGACCCCGGGCCCTCGGGCAGTGCCCGAGTGCTCAAATGGTCAGTCTGCCCCTGGTTAGAGGTACATGACAGAATGCAGGGAATACATTTTACAGGACATAGGCATCGTACTGCTTTCCAGATGCATCATCGGAGATTGATGTAATCAGAATATCACCCCCTTTGTCAATCCCTCTGCCTTGACTTCACACAAAATTTCATAAAGCTCTGCATTCTCTAGATACCTCCTGTCTACTTTATTTCTTTCTACTTTATTTCTTGATGTTTAGACTACTAAGTCCCCTCGCACACACGGCTGTTTAGCTGCTGTACAACCCTCCCAGCGTTTTAGTGAACCTGGGACAGGCAGGGGCAACATCCAACCCCACTGCCTGCAGCCTGTCAAAGTCTAGGAGACCTCTCCTCTCTCTCCCTGCATTCCAGGCATTTGTCCCTGAACATACGGGGCCCTAAATGTCGGTACCACTCCGTACAGCATTCAGCCTTGCCAGCTCCAACCTGCCATAGACCATGAAAGGCTGTAGGCATCGGGGCTGGACACTGCATCTGTCTCTCCCGGGCATACTAAAATGATGTGAGGGACGCACAGCAACTGGTTGGAAGAGGTCTTAGATGTACAGTATATATTTTACAGGAAAAGCAGATATAATTTTGTGAAATATGAATATTTTGTCAGACACCATGACTATTATAATTGTGCATCTCTGTAAAGTTGCCTTTTCTGTAGTCCTATTAGCAACTATAGTAATTTGCCATGGCAGATTTCTTAAAGGTCTGAGATTTGATTGTAAGCTCTTGTAAGCTTACATTCTCCAAAGTGATGTAGTGCATAGAGCGGAGTCTGAGGAGTGACAACCAGAAGCACACTGGACCATGATTTAAATGAATGCAAAACAGTGCAGCTCATTAAGAACTAACAAAGTGAAACAAATCAGTGACTAAAGCAAAATGAATGTGTCACAAGAGTAACAAACATAACAGTAGACAATAAAGTCCTTTATATATATATATATATGTCAATCACGACCAATGGTGCTCACTCCCACAAAGTGCTCTGTATCCAGTGCAAGTTTCTCTACCGATATGCACTCACCAGAAGGCTGCTTGGTCAGTAGCATATATATCATGAGTGTATGTTATCCACATTCCAGCAACTTTACCAGTCAGATTAGTACTGCTGCTGTGGGGCTGAAAAGAGCAAGTAAGAGACCACTCTGTACTATATCATTGCATAGAGCAGGTGAGTAAAACATCTTTTTTATTTTAATAAAAAAGGAAATTAACCTTTAATATCACTTCAAACTTCTAATTACCCACATGGAAGAAAAATATATTTGAAACATATTTTTTAAAATATTCTTTCCAAATATATTGACATATATTTGAAATGCTACAATTTTGGCCATATTCAATATATTTCAAAATATATTAAAAAAATTATAAATAAATATATATATATATATATATATATATACACACACACACCGTATGTTGAAATGCATTTTTATTATGAAAAATATTTTTAAAAATGCATTTCAAATATACTGTATATCATAAAAAATACAAATCTACATTTTTGGAATGCTTTTACAGATATATGTAAAAATATATGTTAAAAGGACTTTTTTATATGTTAAAAAAAATCAGAAAAGTATATTTTTTAAGTATATTGTTCAGATTTTTTTTATATTTTACTTTTAAATGCATTCCAAAATGTAGATATGTATTTTTAAAGACATACAGTATATTTGAAATGTATCTCTAAAACGCATTTATATATATATATATATATATATATATATATATATATATATATATATATTTATTAAAATATATTTTGAAATATATTGAATATGGCCAAAATTGTAGCATTTCAAATATATGTCATTTCAAATATATGTCAATATACTTTGGAAGAATATTTTAAAAATATATTTCAAATATATTTTTCTTTCATATGGGTAATCCTGACTCATGAAACTAACCTTGGAAGAAAAGACATGATCAAGCATGAATTGGTGCCTTCTTCTTGACAAACCCATTTTACAAGGCACCCTGGGAGCCCCTGAGACTGAGAAATGTACCCATCTCACAATGTACTTCAGAAACCTTTTTTGACCACTGCCTCACATTGCCTTATGGTCTCTAGACTTCCTTCAACAGTTACGGGTCTACTTTTAAAAAGTTCCTCTGCAAATGTCACAAGCATTCCCCTAGCTGTAACAAATTTTTCATGTATTTTGTCTAACATGATTATTTCCTATGATCGTCAGCTCCATCTAATGGTCATGATTTTCCTGAAAGACCTCAACCAAGAAAATACCACATTATAGCAACTAGATGGATCAGATGGTCATAAGAAATAATAATATTAGACAAAATACGGTGAACATTTTTTGCAACCAGGCAATTGCTTCTGACATTCTTCTATCAAAATTTTTATGAAGATCTCTAATTTTGTGGGTCAAGATTTTGAGAGGTTCAAAGCATATTCTGTATACAACTATATGCAGGTTTGAGGGATCTCTATCGCTGTCTATATTACTGTTATGGAAATAGCCTGTAGTCTCTGGCACAGAAAGTGAGAAAAATCCCTCACAACAGGGAGACAGACTGTGATAAAAACCTGACTACCCTAATCCCACCATATCCAAACCAAAGGAAAATATTTAGGGTTGAATGTGGCTACATTTAAAATCTGTAACTGCTTGAGATCATGAAATTTAAACTGCATGGATCTGGCTGCAGTTTCAATGTGTCTGCAGCTGTCCCTGCTTACGTTTAGTCCTCATGCACACTGAACGTTTTGCTAACGCTGGTAACGTTAGTTGTGAAAAGTCACGTTAAAAAAGTGATTTTGTTTCAGCTTTTTTTAGCATGTTTGCATTAGTGTTTAGCGGCGCTTTGCCAAGTTTAGCTGCGTTTTTTCACGTTTGTGTTTTTTTTACCAAATTTTTTTTCGGTCAAAACAAATGGCCAAGAATGCCGGTTTGCGGTGTTTTGACACTTTTTTTGCATTAGAGCATTTTTACAGCTAAAAAACTCCTCTAGAAACCCACTAGTCCTGTTTTTTTTTCCAGCCAAAAACGTCCCAGCCAAAAAACATTGATTACAGTCTATGTGTGCATGGACACATAGGATAACATGCTGGGGGGTTTACTAGCTGTAGAAAAAAATGTCAAAAGCCAAAAACAGCCGCTGTAAAGTGTGAATGAGCACTTACAAAGGGACAGACACTGCTCTAATTGGAGACTGTGATTACAGACATTGTGTAGCCTGCTAGGTTCACCCACCACACAGAGGAAAGGGATGTGGACTGCTTGAACCAATGAATGCAGAGAGAAATGGAGGATTGTGGGAGAGGTATTTCTATACAGACTAAGCTGTTTTTTGAACTGAGCAAAAAGAAACTACATACCCCATAGTTATGAGATTCTGAGCAGGGAGGAAGAGAAGGAGAAGGAGTGTTGCTCCTGCCCAGAGAGATATGTAAGGAGGACCTTAAAGTAATTGTAAGCCTCAGACATGAAATCTGAACAAAGCATGTCCCAGACCCTTTATAGTGTACTTGTCTCAATCCAGAGCACCAAGTATCATTTCTGTCTGCTGCCTCATTCTTTGCTATATTCTATATAATTCTCTTGACACCAAGGGAAAAATGGTGACAGTGAAGGGTACAGCCTGTGATTGACAGACTCAGCTCTGTTACTGTGTGCTGTATGAAGGAGGTGTGTCCCTTCCCTCCAATCAGCATTCAGAGCTCTTTCCGCGGATATAAATTCAGCTCCCCACCCCCTGATTTTCAGAGCTAAGAGATCCTGTGTAAATTCTGCACTTTGAAAGGATGTAGGGAAAGATGGCTATAGATAAACAGGTACAACTTATGTAGAAGGATCTGTTTTATCTGTGTGTAAAACCTGAGGCCAGTCACTTCACTGGGTATATGTAAGGGTTTACTACCACTTTAAGAAAGTGTGCGTCTGGCTGCTGCTGAAACGCTTATTGCCACATCCAGAATGGAGAGAGGCACTGGAGAGGGTACCCATTGATACCAGAGATCATCACCAATGCTGACTGAGTCAGCTGTCCATCTGTAGGGGGAAAGCATTGCCATCACAGACCAGATTGAATTGCCAGTGTGGGTAAGAGGCCACTGGCCAGCCCTATTACTGGTACAGCATCACCCACCCATGTGAGCCACAGCCAGTGCCAGTTGGATTAAACTGGTGGAGGCCCCTAGGCAGTTAAAACCTTGAGGCCCCCCTCCTAGGTTTCTGGAGGTTTCTCCTGGATGTGCTCTAGTGAGATAACATTAAACTAAGTAATGTGCACATTGGCCACAAGCTGGAGATGACCATCACTAATGTACGTTACATATACACAAAGTTCCACCAACATATTTACAAACTGACAGCTGAAAGAAGTTGAGCTTTTAGGAGACAAAATGTAATGTGAACCTGATGTCTATGATTTATATACCTTAAGTTGTTATTGGGTACATTACATCAATACAGTATTTTCTCTATTGAGGTTTTAATGTAAAGTTTTCATATCTTTTAGTTGATTCAGTTTTTCTTTTTTGTAAACAATTTAAGAAAGCGTCATCGTAATTTTCTTTCTTTCAATGTTATTTTGATCTGTTGTCGTGAAGTCCTTAAACGGCGTGGAGCTCATAGGTTACATAGTTACATAGTTAGTCTGGCTGAAAAAAGACAAAAGTCCATCCAGTTCAACCATAGAAAAAAAAAAGTTATATTCCTATACCCACAGCTGATCCAGAGGAAAGCAAAAAAAATCCCAGCAAAGCATGATCCATATTGCTTCTGCTGGGAAAAAAAATCCTTCCTGATCTCCCTGATGCCTACTCTGCTTATTTGCTAATCCTACACTGAGCCTCCCTTTATCAGTGTACAGAAGAATGTTTCTGAGAACTCCAACATCAGTTTGGGCCCCAACATGCTGGCCAGCGAAAACAAAAATTGGGTTATTATATACTGTGAAACTACTACTGTAGTACCATCCGCTTTAGGCAGGGCTATGCCTAGTATAGGGTTCTTGGACCGTTCTTAGTTGCTACTGTTTCACATATTTGCTTAATAATTACTGCTGAACTGTTATCTATTTGCAATACATATTCCCCTTCAACAGATGTGTCAGAGTGCGCGGTGTTAATTACAGAGTTATGGAAACAGGAACAGGGCACCCTGGAAACAGCAGCTCCTTTGGGGGAAAGTGCTCCATTCACAATTGTATTGTCTGCAATATATAGATCTCATCAACAAAATGTTAAAGGCTTTTGCTATCAAGTGAATAAAACCTCAAGTGTAGCTGTGTGTACACCTCAGGATGTGGTATGTGGTGTGTTAGTGAAGTCATTATGGTGTGGGGGAGGTGTACTGAGAGCGTACTGTAGGAAATCTGTAGTGACAAAACACTTAAAGTGGGAGGAAAGGTTGCATGAAGTTCATCTTGCATTTTTGGATTTTTTGGTGAAGTAGTTTCTATTGTAAACCTTTACACCTCCAGATGTTTAGCACTCAATATGCAAAAATCTGGACAATACATACTGGAAAAACCACCCCATTTCCCCCTACTTCATGCAGATATAAATGACACAAAATGATGTACTCATTAATACATAATTAAATGTGTTTTTTAATGTAGCCATGTAAGTACTCGAATTTGGCTTGGTATGAGGCACCTGCAATTTATGTACAGAAGAGCGCAGACTGGGAGAAGGAAAAGCAGCACAAAAAGCAAGTCAGTTATTCTGCAGTACGCATGTGGTAACAAGGAACATGCTGATAGGTGGAGAGAACAGAATGACAGACTGAGGAGCTCATCAGTCTACTGCTACCCCTTTCACTGACCAGTCACAAACTGAATGGGGGACAGAACCTGTGAATGTTACTAAACTGCAACAAAGAAAATCAGGTCAAATAGGGTAGCCCTGTGTGACAGAGCTTTGTAAACCTTAGTCTCCTTTCACACAGGCAGCCAGGGGGTGGTAAAAACAGGCGGTTGATTTGCATTTTTTACACAGGACCTCCTACCTACAAGTTGACGAGTACACATTGCCAAAACCGTGATGCAAAACAGTTTTAACACTACTTCCTGAGTTTGACAGGCATCTTCAAACTCTCCCATGCAAATACCTGACTCACAGTTGTGTGCTCCTGCAATGTAAAAGTTGCTGTTTGTCAATAAAAAAAACAAAAAAAACAAAAACAGGAATCAGGAGACAGCAGTCAAAGTCTGGTAAGCCTACAGTTGTGACCAAAATTATTCAACCCCCAATGCTGTAAAGGGGTTTAGGGACTATAGTGTACATTTGGAATTGTATTCAGAATCAAATCCTACAAGGACGTTGTAACTACCCAAATGCAACTAAAATGACATCAATTGTTTATGTAATACAGTAGTAAATGGTTCTTATGTGGTTTCTTCATTGCCACAATTATTCAACCCCTTAAAGACTACCACTCTGAAGAACAGAGGTTCATACAGGTGCTTTCCATCAGGTATTGAAAACACCTGTGGATGTCACCGAGCAGCAATCAAGCATAATAAGCACCAATTAGGCAGCTTTAAAATGACTGTGATACTCAGCTCCTTCTAGACATTTACTGGTGTGGTTACAAACATGGTGAAGGCAAGAGAATGGTCCAGGAAGACAAGAGAAGAGGTGATTTCTCTTCACAGGAAGGGCAATGGCTATAAGAAGATTGCAAAGATGTTAAACATACCAAGAGACACCTTAGGAAGCATCATTCGCAAATTCAAGGCAAAGGGCACTGTTGAAACGCTACCTGGTCGTGGCAGAAAGAAGATGCTGACTTCGACTGCTGTGCGCTACCTGAAGCGTAGAGTGGAGAGAAGTCCCCGTGTGACTGCTGAGGAACTGAGAAAAGATTTGTCAGATGTGGGTACAGAAGTTTCAGCCCAGACAATAAGACGCACACTGCGTAATGAAGGCCTCCGTGCCAGAACTCCCAGGCGTACCCCCTTGCTGTCTCCAAAGAATAAGAAGAGTCGACTGCAGTATGCCAAAAGCCATGTGGACAAACCACAAAAGTTGTGGGATAGTGTTCTGTGGACTGATGAAACAAAATTAGAACTGTTTGGGCCCATGGATCAACGCTATGTTTGGAGGAGGAAGAACAAGGCCTATGATGAAAAGAACACCTTGCCTACTGTGAAGCATGGTGGAGGGTCAATCATGCTTTGGGGCTGTTTTGCTTCTGCAGGTACAGGGAAGCTTCAGCGTGTGCAAGGTACCATGAATTCTCTTCAGTACCAGGAGATATTGGATGGAAACGTGATGCAGTCCGTCACACACCTGAGGCTTGGGAGACGTTGGACCTTTCAACAGGACAATGATCCCAAGCATACCTCCAAGTCCACTAGAGCATGGTTGCAGAGGAAAGGCTGGAACATTTTGGAGTGGCCATCGCAGTCACCAGACTTAAATCCGATTGAGAACCTCTGGTGGGACTTAAAGAAAGCAGTTGCAGTGCGCAAGCCTAAGAATGTGACTGAACTGGAGGCCTTTGCCCATGAAGAATGGGCGAAGATACCCGTAGATCGCTGCAAGACACTTGTGTCAAGCTATGCTTCACGTTTAAAAGCTGTTATAACTGTAAAAGGATGCTGTACTAAGTACTAAGATTGAATGTCACTTGGGGGTTGAATAAAACTGATAATGCTGTGAGCACAGAAAAGACATTTGTGGTTATTTCATTATAACTGTTATGTTATATTTGTCTGACCTACAAGTGCCTCTTTAATGTAAATGTAAGCAAGATGACTGAATGATCAAAAGCAATGTCAAACTGGCCAAAACACTCAATTTCAGTGGGGGTTGAATAATTTTGGTCACAACTGTAGTCCAGTAGTGACCCACGTTCTGTGGGTAGGGCAGCATATTCATTTAAATGGGCTGCTCTACCCACACAAACGCAGATAAAGTCCTGGACCCTTTTTTTAAAATCGTGCCTCACGGCATCAAGTGGTTTTGGGCACCATTAAGAATTAGTGGCAACTGTGAACCAAGGCTAAAAAGCAGTCCACCATGGATTGCTTTTTGTGGGGGGTGGTAAACACCACCACTAATGTGAAAGGAACCTTATAAATTGATGAACAACTACCTTATACAGTATGTATTTTATCTGTGTACTTAAGAATTTTTTTCCATATTAAATTTTTATTTAGGAGGGGAAACAGCCTTCTCCTTGATCAAGCCATCCATCAGTGAGGTCAGCTTCCCCCTTCCCTCACAAATTGGGAGCAGAGGGTACAATAATACATTATTCCCCCACAGAGTGATGCAGGGAGTTTAATGATGGTTCCTACAGTGGCAGAGTGTCAGACTCCCCCCCAGGGACTGGATACTCCGCAGACTATCTTAATTGAAAGTTTAATGTTTAGGACATTAGGTCCTTGTATTCATCCAATGTTTTAAAGTGTAACCAGCTAGCCCACGTCTTGGTGAAGGCCAAAATTTTGTCCTGGGATACAAATATTAGCTCCTCCATCTCCTTCAGCCTATTCAAGTGGGTAAACCATTCCTGAACACAAGGTGGTTTGGTGTCTCTCCAATGTATAGGGATACTCAGGTGTGCTGCATTGATCATGTGTAGCTGCAAAGATCTGTTATATTGTCGTAGCGGTTGTTTCGTATGGTGCAATAAGTATTGGGTTGGAGAGAAATCCAAGGCACTCCGGGTCACCTGGGAGGAGAAATCATGCACCTTGGCAGTCAGCTATAAGGGAACAATCCCACCAAACGTGGAGAAATGTACCCTCCTCCACCAAGCAAAGCCAACAGCAAGCAGAAGTTGCTGGAAAAATCTTATGAAGCAAAGAAGGAACTCTGTACCATCTCAACCTAATCTTAAAGGTGTTCTCCAGTGTGTGTGCATTAATGGAGCCTTTATTGGCGAGAAAATTAATTTGTTCCCATTCGTTTTCATCAAACTGGAGGTCCAAACCCATTTCCCAATCTGCACACAACTTCCAGAGTTAGGAGTGAAAGTAGAAAAGAACAGGAAATATAGGTTGAACTATTACTCTGTTTTCACTTGATGGTGCAGGGGCTCTCTGGTGAGCTTCCAACTACCTGCAGAGCAAAGAGCAATAGGGGACAGAGCCATGCATGACAGCTGAGGGTCTACAACGCAGAAATTGACCAGACTTTGCCTTTGATGAGTCCTGGAATCATACCTTGAGAGGGGTTATCTCTTACATGCGCATATTGGTTGTGCATCTGGTGAGTGCACAATCTTTTACCAGTTTTGGATATCACCATACATCACCCTTTTTTTTTTTTTTTTTTTTTGGCTATCACCGTGTGTCAACAGGGATCCATTTGATCCTTCACCTCACCCTACTCACTGGGAGATTGTGAACATTTGTGTCAATTGAGACTATAAGGGGCAGCATAAAATTATACCCTGCCTGCGTTTTGCAGTTATATACTCTTGCACTTTGATATTTTGCATGTTTTAATATATAAGCGCTGCACTTTTTTATATGTGGATTTTTGGAGGTTGTTTTTGGTACCTTTTGTGTTCAGCGGCTTTGTTACCTTTAGCGCTCACTTATACCCATTTTTACAGGAAATATAGGTTGGAGACTAAGTGTCGTTGGGGTGTGAATCTGGTCCAAATCGCCTCAAAAGACTTCTGATCTCTACTGAACACCTATCTGAGTTCTTATTCAGTAAGGAAGCATCACATTTGCATATACATCCAGAATAGAACATTCAACTGTGGGGCTAGGGTTTCCAAGAATTCTTGAGCAATAAACTTCCCTCTGTGGAAGAATTGATAAGCCCGTGGGATAGAGTATGCACAAGTGGCTCACAAAAAGGAACTACTCAAACCAGGAGAAAATTCAGGGTTAAGTTTCAGTGGGGTCAAAGGACCAGGGACTGAAGAGAGCTGATGTGCATTACACACACTCCTAAAGTTCCTTAAAGTGGCTGAAAACAGTGAATGATATACGTCTCTAGCCAATGTGCAGTGTGTAGCAGGCAGCCAAGGCACACATGCCAACAGTTGGTCCAGAAAAGCCTGTTCCAACTGTACCCAATCCTTGTGGGCTCCATGATTGACCCAGTCCACTACCCTACTCATTTGTCCTGCCCTTACTTAGCAGTTTGTCAGGAAGGTAGCTTTTAGGGAAGCCTATACTAATACATAGGACTCACCCAAATTAAATACCATAATATCACAAAATTATAACTTCCCTTAACAAATTAGCACAACACGTTTCACAGTTTTGCATTGTTCCAGCACTGACTTCCTCTGCAACTCTTTGCACAACATCTCAAAGTCACAAAGGAAGTCAATACTAGAAGACTTCCCTCTTCCAAGGCAAGTGACCCTCTGCCCTAAGCAGGGTCGGATCTAGCCAGTCTGATATGGGGGCGCAGCAAAAAATGTCAGGGGGCAGAGGATAGGAGGTCATCAGGGCAGTGCACAAAAACAGGAATCAGTAGCGGAGTGTACTGGGGTTCAGCTGGGCAGAGGACAGGAATTAGCAAAGCAAAGGGCTGGGATCCGCAGTTTGTAGGGCAGTGTACAGGGAGTCAGCAGGGTAGAGGACATGTGGTCAGCAGGGTGGAGGACAGGGGTCAGTATGGTAGTGTATTGCAGGAGTCAACAGTTTGTAGGCCAGTGTACAGGGGGTCAGTAGGGCAGAGGACGGTCAGTCAGTAGGGGAGTGTACAGAGGTCCGTTTGGCAGTGTACAGGGGTAAGCAGTGCACAGGACATATAATATGTTTTTAAAGGTGAATTTAGCCTCTAAACAGTATAAACAATATGTAAACATTAACAATACTCATAATGAGTAATCTGACTGGCTCTACAATTAAAAAGTCAAAACAGGATGACAAAATGTAAGCAAAATTGGGATCATGAAAGACATGGTTCCCTCAAGAGTTGGTTCTGGTCAGCTCAGTGGATTGCTTAAAAAAAGGCCTGGATTGTTTCTTAGATGCACAGAATATAACTGGATACTAACATTTATAGGTAAAGTCGATCCAGCGAATATCCGATTACCTCTCGGGGGATCAGGAAGGTTTTTTTTTTCCTAGCAGGAGCAAATTGGATCGTACATTGCTGGGGTTTTTTTTGCCTTCCTCTGGATCAACTGTGGGTATAGGATTCTAACAGAATCTGCCAATCAACTTCTGTACAATCAGTCTCATGAAAATTTCTGCACAATTAGCACCGCTGCTATAGCTGACAGCACTGATCAGTGTATTCTGGTGGCATTGAAGTCTCTTCGCTGTCAGAATACATTACCTCAGAGTGATTTCCCATCCACATTGAATTTGTGGATGAGAGAATTGAGTATATTTTTTTTTTTCCGTTCAACACATTGTTGAAAGAAATGACTAATGTCTGGGCCACCTTACTGAGCCTACCAGCATTAAACTCCATTAAAACCAGCAACTGTTGAGAAAATGAACACCTTGGTCAGGACTATGTATATCTATGCATAATGTACAGAGTACAGGGGTCAGAATAAGTAAAAAACAAAACAACATATGGAGTCTAGCAGTCAGGATGAGAGCTACGTTCACATCAGAGTCCTCCCTTACACCAGTGTCCTCAGAGTGAAACCACCTTACGTTACAGTCTGCAGAGTCCCCCTTATATCAGAGTCTAGCAGAATCTAGAGTGCCCCCTTACATCAGAGTCCAGCAGATTGCCCCCTTACATCAGAATCCAGCAGATTGCCCCCTTACATCAGAATCCAGCAGAGTGTTCCCTTACATCAGAATCCAGCAGAGTGCCCCCTTACATCAGAGTCCGTCAGAGTGCCTCCATACATCAGAGTCTGGCAGTCAGAACCCATGACAATGGGTTTTTTTACGGGCATTTTTCTCCAGTCCATGAACATTTGCGGATAGGAGAAAAGTGTCTGTTTTATACAAACTGTCTGTAAATGTATGGATGGTTGGCAACACAGGGTTGGGGTGTACACATCCTGCCACTGTGATGTTTTGTGGCCATTGAAGAAATTCTATCCTCTGTGGGCACAATCCCTGCTGAATTTGACTCATTAAAGTGAATGAGGCTGCTCTGCAAGCACCCCACACTGCATGTGGTTGCAGTGCACTAGTGTGGGGTTCCAGGGGTTAAAGCAGGTGGTGAGGAGGTTATATATCTCCTCATTGCCTGCCAACTGCTCTCTGAAAAGTGATTTGAATGCAGATTGCTCTTCAGAGACCAAAGTTCATGTGAAAAATCCCCTAATGCAGGGGGTCAGTTTACCATCCTTCAGACTTTAGGGGGGGCAGACTGTGCCCAGTGGGAGTGAACCATGTCCCATTTTTTGCTCCCCATCGTTGTTGTCAGTTGGAGGAATAGTGCCTCCTCATTGGTGTCAGTAGAAAGAAAAGTGCCTGATTGTTGCTGTCAATAGGAATGATAGTGCCCTATGGTTGATGTCAGCGGCAGGAATTATGCCCCATCGTTGATGTTAGTGAGAAGAAAAATGCTTCAAGGACCAGATATAGGCCAGCAAAGGGCTACATCCGGCCCCCGGGCCACAGTTTGGAGACCACTGCTCTAAAGGAATGCTGGGGCTGGGCAGGAAGGAGTTAAACAGAAGCATCTCAAACTTGTGAGTAATAACTCCATCAGTTTATCCAGCCTCCAGATTGACAGCCATTCCCAATAATACTAAAGTTGTCCCTGCGTGTTAACATAAACAGAGAGGGGAAGGGAGACAAATGGGGGGGAGAGGGGATGGGGAGAGAAGGTGGGGGAGAAATGGCTGGGAATTGGAGTGTGAGCGGGGCAGACTGGAGGATAGGGGCCAGGGGCGGACTGACCATTTGGAAACTCGGGCACTGCCCGAGGGCCCGGGGTCAGTAGGGGGCCCCATGAGATGCCCTTGGTACCTTTTTCATAGGCTTTTTTGAGCTTGGGCAAGGACACAGGGGCCCCATGATCCCCTATTGCCCGGGGGCCCCAGTAGTTGTCAGTCCGCCCCTGATAGGGGCAGGAGGAGGCAGTGTATGTCAATCTCCTCTCCCCTCTCCTGTGAGTACAGGGAAGGGAAGGGGGGAGTGTGCTGTCTGGGCTGTGTCAGCCACTGCAGACAGCTTCTCTTGTTGGACAAACTCCATGGGTTGCTTGGGGGGGGTGCGCAGCTGAAATCTGGGGGGCATAGCCCACTCCAGCACCCCCCTAGATCTGGTATGGTCCTAAGCCCAGTTCTTTCCTGGTTACTAGTGCACGGAGATGGCTATAATCACCATAATGAATCATATTGAACCTCTAGTATACGTTGAGTCTCATTCATTTTTGTAGCTTATACCTGTAGCTTTTAGATGCTTGACAGATGGTTCTCACTCCCTCTCTCAAAGAACATATAATCAGGTAGGTTAGAAAACCTGTCTGTATTGTTCATCTCTCTCTCTTCCCCATAAGAGTTTAAGTCTATTCCATTTTTCGTTGAGTGAGGAAGGATTAGAACCCCTGTTGGGTTTTTACTGTTTACCGAAGCTTCATTGGACAGACGTCCAGATACTGTTCCAGTGACAGAAGACAGGAAGTAAGAAAATCTGAAACAGGAACCCAGATAGAAATCATGCTGAAAGCAGTTCTAGCTTTCCCCTACACTAATCCAGTCATGTGCACAAGAGCCTTGGCTTTCCAGGAACTGTCCCTCCTCACTGGCTGAGACTTTGGCTCCCACTACTGTCAATCACAGCCAGTGAGCCAATGTTGAGATACAGGGGACAGGACCGAGCCACGGCTCTGTGTGTGATTGGACACTTCAGAGCAGCGGCTCGGGAACGAGCCTGCTTGGGTGCTCTTATAGCAAACTGCTTGCTCTGGAGGCACTTGACAGGAGGGAGGGGCCAGGAGCACTGGAGGGGGACCCGAGAAGAGAAGGATCGGGGCTGCTGTGAGCAAAACCACTGCACACAGCAGGTAAGTATGACATGTTTGTTATTTATTACAAAAAACATTTTTGACTTTAATTTCACTTTAATTTATAACTAAAAGCGTTTTTTTTAGTTTTGGATAGCACAGTCCCACTACAAGGCATCGTTTTACGTTTTTCTGGTTTTGAGCTTTACAATCAAATACATAATTAATATAACGTACGGGCCAAGTATGCAATATATGATCTTTTTGTGTTTTTTTTCCCTTGATCACCATAAATGTTCTACATATGTTCTTACTGTGAAGTGAGGAAGTGAAACAAACAACAATTTATCCAGAACAGGAAAAGGTAGGAATCTACAAGAAGATTTATTAACCTCCTCGGCGGTACGATTCTTTCCAATTTTTTGTGCTGAAAGCGGTACCATTTTTTTGCATGGAATATGTAGTTTTTTATTGTAGGCTGTAATCTTTAGGAATAACTCACTGAAATCTGTCCAAACAAGAGTCTAGTAAACATTCCGGATAGGATATGCAGGGGACACATCGCGGGAGCGAAGGACAAGGTAAGTGCTGCAGGGACCCCCTGAGCAACGCCGCATGGTAAGCCTGAGTGTAGCTCGGGGTTACCACTCTTGGTACTCAAATTTTACCCCGAGCTACACTCGGGAAAACCGCTAAGGAGGTTAAAGCCTATGTCCAGGGATAGCAAAAATCCTCTCTTGCTGTGTGGGTTGTCCTCACAGTGCAACAGTTAAATGCTCTTTTCTGTCTAGGGTACTGGAAACAATCATTTAACCCTTGCAGTGTGGGGGCAGCCCAATTGCAAAGGAGAATTTCCCCCCCAGTTTTAATCCCTTCAGCTCCGGAGTTTTAACCCCTTCAGCTCTGGAAGAGTTTACCCCCTTCATGACCAGGCCATTTTTTTGCTATTCTGCACTGTGGTACATTAACTGGCAATTGTGGGGTCATACATCATTGTACCCACATGAAATTTATATTTTTTTTTCACACAAATTTAGCTTTTTTGGTGGAGATTTCCCTCTACTTCCTGTGCCATAACCAAAAAAGGAAGTTAAAGTAAATCCCTCCAAAGTAAGGGAGTCCCAGTGTTCACCAGGATCACCAGAACTAGTGCCCCCATAGAAAGATAACCTCTCTTTTGCTGTTCTGGTATCAACTCAAATGTGAGATGTTCTTTTGTTTTTATTTTTGATAATAATGGTAAATAGGACAAATAGAAAGGGTGAATCTCCCCTCAGACATAAATAAAAACCTGACAGGTGTTCTAATCCCTCTATCCCTCACTAAAGAAAAAAAAAAAAGGTTTTGCCTTTAGTTACACTCACACAGTATCTGGCAGTGAGCTGCTACTGACGGCTCACTGCCAGATCCCACAGCTTTAATTCAGAGGTATACTGGAGTTCATGCCTGGGGCTCAAGGGTTTCAAAGTTGCCGCCATTCAAAGAGACAACCATTGTGTGCAGATAGTGGTGTGCTCCAGCCAGGAAGACTGACCTTCTTGGGGGAACGAGACCCTTTGTTGGGAGGATTTCTTGCCCACAGGACTGAAAAGGTCAGAATAGCTATGTGGGTCCAGAGGGACTGGGAAAGCTGCGGTGACTAATGAGTCCAGGGGTGCTGGAGGGAGCCTTGGTTCCTGGCATGTGAGAATCAGGGGTGCTGGGGAACCCATCTTGAGGCCAAGCGTGGTCCAGTACAGTGAGGTGCTATGGCAAAAAGGCTAAATGTGCCTGAAGAACCTGTGGTCTGAGAAACCAGTGCTAATAGCAGTGGTGCTGCTGAAGTGTAGCCAGGTGGGCTAGCATTTTTCACTATGTCATGTATGGTATGGTTTAATTTTTCATGCTTGATGGAGAAGAACCCCTGCATGGGCAACCAGTTTGAACAAAACTTTGTGTTGGACTTATTATTGTGTTTCAATAAAAGTGGGCCGTCGAGCTCTTAACTATAGTTCCTGTCTGACGTGGACACCCTTTTTTTCCCAGAAGATGTGGACTCAATCTAATATGCTCACCACCTCTGAGTGTAATCACCCCCACATCACTATATATACAGTGCTCAGCATAAATGAGCACACTCCAACAAATTTGTCAGAAAACATTTACTTTCCCTTCAGAATCAACATTTTGTATGGGATGCTATACTTCAAAATACTCCAACAAATGTGGGCCATTGATTGCAAAAAAGATTTGTTAATTTGTACACATATTCAAGTATTTTTCCTAACAAATTCATTCAAGACCATGTTGCAAAAAATGAATACACCCCAGTGAAAGTCTTAGGCTGGCCATACATTATACAATTATCTGCAGATTTTTGGTTTAGATTTACCAAAAACCATATAATAGGAGGACAAACCTAAACAACACTTTCAGTTGTATCCAATTAGGCAGGCCCTTGCACTACATAGTTGAAGGTAAATCTAAAGGAAATTGGGCAGAAAATCTGCAGATAATTGTATAATGTATGGCCAGCCTTAGGAGCAAAGCTAAATTTTAGACAACAAAATCCTAATTAACAAGAATTCAACTACAGGTGAGTCTAATTATTCATTAAACAGGTGTCCAGCAGACAGTTAATTAGAAAAGGGCGTTACTTACCAAAGAAACCCCCTTCCCATTTCATGGTGTCAGCAGTGGCACCACATGGAAGAGAAATGTCACAAAGCCTGAGAAAGAAAATACTTTCTTTACACAAGAAAGGTGAAGGCTACAAGAAGATCAGCAAAGCTTTACATATCATTCAGAACACTGTAGCAAAAGTGATACAAAAATGTAACAAAGATGAAACTGCAACCATCTCACAGAGACATCCAGGCCATCCATGGAGGTTAACACCTCAACAGGAGCGTCTTCTGGTGAGAAGGGTTGAAGAAAATCACCATGCAAGTTCACTGCCGTTAGCTAAAGAAGTAGAAAGCCAAACTGGGGTGATTGTTTCCTGTGACACAATAGGGCGTACACTGCAGAGGGATGTCATAAATGGGTGTCGTCCACAAAGGAAGCCTGTCCTAAAGCCCATGCACAAAAAAGCCTTCCTAGAATTTGCCAGGTTCCATGCTGAAAAAGAAGACTACTGGGACTCTGTACTCTGGAGTGATGAGACCGAGATAAATTGTTTTGGTACGAATGGCTTCAAAACTGTATGGCATTGCAAAGGTGAGTACAAAGAAAAATTTATGGTGCCTACAGTGAAACATGGTGGTGACAGTGTCCTTCTGTGAGGCTGCATGAGTGCCGCTGGTGCCTAGGAGCTGCATTTGATTGATGGTATCATTAATTCACAGATGTACTGTTCTATATTGAAAAAGAAGATGTTACCATCACTCCGTGCCGTTGGTCGTTGTGCATTTTTCCAACATGACAATGATCCACAACACACATCTAAGGCCACTATTGCATTTCTGAAGAAGAAAAGGGTGAAAGTAATTCAGTGGCCAAGTATGTCTCTTGATCTGAACCCAATCGAACACCTATGGGGAATTCTGAAGAGACATGTTAAGAATCACTCTCCATCCAGCATGCAGGCTCTAAAAAAGGTTGTTGTTGAAGAATGGAAAAAGATAGATGTTGGAATATGTCGCCAACTTGTTCATTCCATGCCTAGAAGACTTAGTACTCTACCTACAAATAATGGAGGTCATACAAAGTACTGAATGTAGTAGTTTTTGCTGTAGAGTGTATTCATTTGTGCATCAACTAATTTGAGTAAAACTGAATATTTTTTTGTAATCTAAGTTACTGTATATTATTAACCTTACTTCCATGTAATGAGCTAAGCAAATCTATAAAATATTGAGATATTAATTCAAATCGTACTTTTGAAAAGGGGTGTACTCATTTATGCTGAGCATTGTATATACATTATATTACCAAAAGTGTTGGGACTCCTCCCTTTACACACACATTAGCTTTAATGGAATCCCAGTCTTAGTCTGTAGAGTTCAATATTGAGTTGGCCCACCCTTTGCAGCTATAACAGCTTCAACTCTTCTGGGAAGGCTGTCCACAAGGTTTAGGAGTGTGTCTATGGGAATGTTTGACCATTCTTCCAGAAGCGCATTTGTGAGGTCAGGCACTGATGTTGGACGAGAAGGCCTTGCTCGCAGTCTCCACTCTAATTCTTCCCAAAGGTGGTCTATTGGGTTGAGGTGAGGACTCTGTGCAGGCCAGTAAAGTTTCTCCACACCAAACTCGCTCATCCATGTCTTTATAGATCCTAATTTGTGCACTGGTACGCAGTCATATTGGAGCAGAAAGGGGCCATCCCCAAACTCTTCCCACA
This sequence comes from Staurois parvus, assembly GCF_062004578.1. Lineage (NCBI taxonomy): Eukaryota > Metazoa > Chordata > Amphibia > Anura > Ranidae > Staurois > Staurois parvus. The sequence continues at coordinate 3,323,332 of NW_028318841.1, forward strand.
AAGTTGGGTGCATGAAATTGTCCAAAATGTCTTGGTATGTTGTTGCCTTAAAAGTTCCCTTCACAGGAACTAAGGGGCCAAGCCCAACCCCTGAAAGACAACCCCACACCATAATCCCCCTTCCACCAAACTTTACACATGGCAAAATGCAGTCAGGCAAGTACCGTTCTCCTGGCAACTCCAAACCCAGACATCTCCATCAGATTGCTAGAGAGAGAAGCATAATTTGTCACTCCAGAGAACACGTCTCCACTGCTCTAGAGTCCAGTGGCGGCGTGTTTTACACCACTGCATTCGACGCTTTGCATTGCACTTGGGGATGTAAGGCTTGGCTGCAGCTGCTTGGCCATGGAAACCTATTCCATGAAGCTCTCTACGCACTGTTGTTGTGCTAATCTGAAGGCCACATGAAGTTTGGAGGTTTTTAGCTATTGACTCTGCAGACAGTTGGTGACTTCTGTGCACTGTGCACTTCAGCATGCGCTGACCCCGCTCTGTCATGTTACATGGCCTACCACTTGGTGGTTGCTGTTGTTTCCAGTTTCTTCCACTTTGTTATAATACCACTAACAAGTGAGCGTGGAATGTTTAGTAGCTTGGAAATTTCACGGATGGACTTATTGCACAGGTGGCAACCTAACATGGTACCACGCTTGAGTTCACTGAGCTCCTAAGAGCGACCCATTCTTTCACAAATGTTTGCATGCATAGGGGCTTGATTTTATACACCTGTGGCCATTGATGTGATTGGAACAACTGAATCCAATGGATTTGGAGGGCTGTCCCAATACTTTTGGCAATATAGTGTGTATGTATTGTAACAGGGTTAGCTCGGCAGCGGGTGTGTGCGACCCCCTGGATGGGTGCACAACACAAAAAGATAGGCACAGCACAACAATAGTGGAGGTGAACACAAACAGGTGCAATTTATTTACAATATTTACAGAAAAAATGGTCAACCAAAAAGAAACATCAAAATAAATCCTGGCCACTTGGCTACTTACTGCAACAACAGCTTTCCCTAGCTACCCACTAGGTACAGCCTGCTGCTATACCTAGTTGCTAGTACTTGGAGGCTAGCCACACAGGCTTTGGTCTCTCTGCACACAGATAACAGGTCAGCTCCCCAGACAGTTCAGGCACAGATCTGGTTCCAGGGTGGAGCAACTCCCTAAGCACTCTGGGAAGTTTTACACAGGTGGTAATGAGCCCACTACCTTCTGCTGGGCTCATTACCTCAGTGCTGAAGGACTCAGCACTTCCCTCTAGTGGTACAAATCCCCATAAAGCCTGAACCTCGGACAAATATATCGTCCATCCAGGACGCAACCAGGTGATTTCACCTGCCTACTGTCACATACCCCCCCCCTCTTGTTTCAACCTTGGGGTTGTAACACCAGTAGCCAGGCAGGCATGTACCCGGGATAAAGCATCCACATTTCCCATCTGAACACCAGGGCGATGCTTCACCGTGAAGGTAAATTCCTGTAGGGCCAGAAACCACCTATTTACCCTTCTATTGGTCTCCTTATTTTGAGCCATCCATTTCAAGGGAGCGTGATCTGTGATCAGGTCAAAATGTCTGCCCAGCAGATAGTACCGAAGGGAATCTAGGGCCCACTTTACCGCTAAACACTCCTTCTCAATCGTGGCGTAATTTTCCTCGTGAGACTTTAGCTTTCGGCTGAGATAGATTACTGGGTGCTCCTCCCCCTGCCAAACCTGGGACAACACTGCTCCTAAACCAACATTGGATGCATCCGTCTGGACCACAAAGTCTTTTGAGAAGTCTGGTGAGTATACGACTGGCTGGCTACATAAGGCCCTTTTTAAAGACAGGAAGGCTGCTTCAGCATCAGGGGACCACTTAACCATGACAGACTCCTTCCCTTTTGTCAGGTTGGTTAGGGGTACTGCCATAGAAGCAAAATGGGGAATGAATCGCCGATAGTAGCCAGCAATTCCTAGAAAAGCCCGTACCTGCTTTTTGTTTTTTGGGCGTGGCCAATTCTGTATTGCTTCCACTTTGTTTATCTGAGGTTTTATTACCCCTCTCCCAATAGTGTACCCAAGGTACCTGGCCTCCTCCTGTCCGATCGTACACTTCTTTGGGTTGGCCGTAAACCCAGCTTTCCGTATTGAGTCTAGCACAGCCTGAACTTTTGGCAAATGTGAGGCCCAATCTGCGCTATGGATAATCACATCGTCCAAGTACGCTGCAGCATACTTCTGATGGGGACGAATTATCTGATCCATTTTTCGCTGAAAGGTGGCCGGTGCATTCTGTAACCCGAACGGCATTCGTTTATACTGGAATGACCCTTCTGGGGTTACAAATGCAGTCTTCTCCTTTGCTGACTTAGCTAGGCGGATTTGCCAATAACCTTTTGTCAAGTCTAGCGTTGTCATGTACCGGGCTGCTCCCAGTCGGTCGATTAGTTCATCTATCCTTGGCATGGGGTAGGTGTCAAATTTTGTAACTTTATTCAACTGTCGAAAGTCGTTACAAAATCGCCAGCTCCCATCTGGTTTGGGCACCAACACTATGGGGCTGGACCAGTCACTTTGGGACTCCTCTATCACCCCCAAATCTAGCATTCTCTGTACTTCCCCATGTATTGCCTCCCGTTGAGCCTCTGGGATTCTGTAGGGTTTCAGTTTTACCCTTTCCCCCGGTGGGGTGATAATGTCATGCTCTACCCCCGAGGTTCGTCCCGGCAGCTCAGAAAAAACATCTGTGTTGCGGAGCACAAACTCTTTAGCCTCCTGTTTTTGAATTGTAGACAGCGTGACTGCTATTCCAACCTCCGGAACCAAGCAGTTAGATGGCGCTGGTGACAAAACCTCAGCAACTAGGGATTCCCTGTCCCTCCAGGCCTTTAACAGATTGATGTGGTAGATCTGCTCAGGTTTCCGCCTTCCTGGTTGTCTGACCCTGTAATTCACCTCACTCACTCTCTCAATCACCTCATATGGGCCATGCCATTTGGCCAGGAATTTGCTTTCAACCGTAGGGATTAGCACTAGCACTCTATCTCCTTCAGCAAACGACCTGGTCTGGGCCCCCCGATTGTACACCCTCTGCTGCGCTAACTGTGCTTGGGACAAATGTTCCTTTATGATAGGCATGACCTGGGCAATTCTATCTTGCATTTGGGCGACGTGCTCAATCACACTCCGGTGGGGAGAACTCTCACTTTCCCAAGTTTCCTTGGCGATATCGAACAGCCCCCTTGGGTGTCTCCCATAGAGCAACTCAAATGGTGAAAACCCTGTAGAGGACTGGGGTACCTCCCGGATGGCAAACATCAAATAGGGTACTAAATAATCCCAACCCCTTCCATCCTTATCTACCACCTTCCTTAGCATTTGTTTCAGGGTTTTGTTGAACCTTTCCACCAACCCGTCAGTTTGGGGATGATACACAGAGGTGCGCAACTGCTTTACCTTGAACAGTTTGCACAGCTCTTTCATCACCCGGGACATAAAGGGGGTTCCCTGATCCGTCAGCAGTTCCTTTGAAATACCCACTCGGCTAAAAACGAGGAATAGCTCCTTAGCTATTGTCTTGGCAGAGGTATTTCGGAGTGGAATTGCTTCTGGATAGCGGGTGGCATAGTCTAGTATGACCAACATGTACTGATGCCCCCTAGCGGATTTCACCAGCGGACCTACCAAATCCATGGCAATCCTTTCAAAGGGGACCTCAATGATGGGAAGAGGTACCAGGGGACTACGGAAATGGGGCATAGGGGCCGACTTCTGACACACAGGGCAAGAGGAACAGTAATTTTCTACCTCCTTAATGACCCCAGGCCAATAGAACTGCTGCAGTACTCTTTCCCGTGTTTTCTCTGCCCCCAAATGACCCCCAAGGATGTGTCCATGGGCCAACTCCAACACCAACTTCCTGTAAGGTCTGGGCACCAGCAGTTGCTCAATGGTTTCTTCTGCCCCTTGAGCAACTCGATAGAGTAGGTCCCTTTCCACAAGGAAGTATGGATAAGCAGCAGTTTTCTCAGGACTCACTAGTTGGCCATCTACTTTTACTACATTTTCCCGGGCTTTTATCAGCGTGGGGTCTTTCAGCTGTTCGGTGGCAAAATTTTCCCTATGCACCTCTAAGTCCGAGAACTCTACAACCGGCAGATTTTCATCTGAGGAGGCGGGCTCTTCCCCAGTTCCTTGGGTCTCCCCAGCTAGTACCGACAAGGGGAACTTGGGAGAGACCTCACCACACTCAGACGCTTTCTGGGATTCACCTTCCTGGTCTGCAGGGGAGACAGTGGGGGGGGGTCAGAACAATCCCAGAGTTCCCAGAATTTTGGAAAATCCCTCCCCACAATGGCATCATGTGGTAAGTGAGGTACTAATCCTACCTGATGAGACAGGTTACCTTTGAGGGTCTCAAAAAACACAGTAGCCACGGGATACTCCCTAGTGTCCCCATGCACACAAATCACCGCCACCTTTTTATGCCCAGAGACCTTGGTAGTGACCATCTCCTCTCTTATCAAGGTTACCAGGCTACCTGAATCCAGCAACCCCACAATATTATTTCCATTAACAGTCATCTTGCACAAATGTTTCTCAGTGCCCGGGCTGGCCGTGCATACCACTGTCGCAAACAGCGACTGACGTCTATTGCTCAGAAAGTCACACTGTATAGGCTCATCCACCACTGGGCAATTAGCTGCAATATGTCCCTCTTGCCGGCAGCGGTAACAAATAAATTTTTTCGCCGCTTCTTGCGGCCTTGGCCTTCCTGGCCGCTCTTGCCAGACATTGGGTAATACTCCCACCCTCTCACTCTCTCCACCCTCACCCCTTGTAGTGATCTTACCCGCCGCTGGGGATGGTCTGGTCTTAGGGTGGAAAGTCCGCGAGTCTCTGGAAGAGGAGGTCAGGTCTTCAGTAGCCAAGTATCTCTCCACTAGATCCACCAGCTTGTCTGCGGTCTCTGGGTCTCCATGGCTGACCCACTTTTGAATAGCATTAGGCAGAGACCTTAGGAACCGATCCATGACGACACGTTCCACAATTTTTGGGGCGGTCAAAGTCTCTGGCTGCAGCCACTTCCTGCTCAGGTGAATGAGGTCATACATCTGTGACCTGGGAGGTTTCCCAAGCCGAAAAGTCCAATTATGTACCCGCTGAGCACGGACAGCGAGGGTAGCACCCAATCGGGCCAAAATTTCCGCTTTTAGCACATCGTAGTTTTTGGCCTGGTCCGGCTCCAGGTCATAGTAAGCTTTTTGCGACTCTCCAGTTAATAATGGGGCCATCAATCCAGCCCACTGTTCTTTAGGCCACTTTTCCCTTTCAGCAGTCCGTTCAAATGTGGTTAGAAACACCCCAGGATCATCATCTCCAGTCATTTTTGGCAATAAACGGCCCACACAAAATGATGGTGTATTACCAGCCTCAGTCTGTTGCCTCTGCTGGAGCTGCTTCACCACAGCCTCAATTTGTTGCTGGTGTTTCTGGTCCTGTTGCACCAGCAATTCCCTATGGCGGACCTCTGCTTGTTCCAAGGCCTTCTGTTGATTGGCATTGGCCAGAGCCAACTGTCTGATTATCTCCTCCATGCTGGCCTTTAGTTACCACAACTGCCCGCATCCTCCACCATATGTAACAGGGTTAGCTCGGCAGCGGGTGTGTGTGACCCCCTGGATGGGTGCACAACACAAAAAGATAGGCACAGCACAACAGTAGTGGAGGTGAACACAAACAGGTGCAATTTATTTACAATATTTACAGAAAAAATGGTCAACCAAAAAGAAACATCAAAATAAATCCTGGCCACTTGGCTACTTACTGCAACAACAGCTTTCCCTAGCTACCCACTAGGTACAGCCTGCTGCTATACCTAGTTGCTAGTACTTGGAGGCTAGCCACACAGGCTTTGGTCTCTCTGCACACAGATAACAGGTCAGCTCCCCAGACAGTTCAGGCACAGTCTGGTTCCAGGGTGGAGCAACTCCCTAAGCACTCTGGGAAGTTTTATACAGGTGGTAATGAGCCCACTACCTTCAGCTGGGCTCATTACCTCAGTGCTGAAGGACTCAGCACTTCCCTCTAGTGGTACAAATCCCCATAAAGCCTGAACCTCGGACAAATATATCATCCATCCAGGACGCAACCAGGTGATTTCACCTGCCTACTGTCACAGTATGTATATATATATCATTTGGACCGCATAAATCGTGCAAACAATATAAACTTAATAACAATCCATATATAATGAGTGATAAACAGTAAACATCTATAAACTGGTTTTAGTAAACAGTCCCAGTATGTGAAACATAAAGTGCAAATGTGCTAGATTCTTGATTGTGAACTCCGTATTAAAGTGACAGGTGCTCCACTGTGCTCAGACTGGTGCCCCACATGGATTTGCACTCACCGTCATCCCATGACCACCTATCTCTAGGATGGTCACTTGCGCTTTGTTGGGATTAGCCCAGTAACAGCGTTCGGTTGGTGACCTGTGTTCCTTCACAAGTACTCCACAGCATTGCTAATGGTAACCGATATATCGGCACAGGGGCTAGATGGCATTGCTAATGGTAACCAATGATCCTTCCCAGGGGTTAAATTAATACCAGAAATCCCCCTCTCCTTGTAAAAGTAATAGTGACATCATCACTGTGCTGTACATAGTCTGTGCAGTAGTGGTGCACCAAAATGAGAACTTTGGAGTGGGGCACCAGTTTTAGCACAGTGGAGCACCTGTCACTTTAATATGGAGTTCACAATCAAAAATCTATCACGTTTACACTATGTTTCACATACTGGGACTGTTTACTAAAACCAGCTTGTAGATGTTTACGGTTTATCACTCATTATATATGGCTTGTTATTAAGTTTATAATGTTTGCACGATTTATGCGCGGTCCAAAATGCTATTTATTCCAAATTTGTGTTTATGTGTTCACAATTAGGACTGCTGCATCACACAGGTTCATAATATTTTATTTCACAAGCGCAGCAGCAATTTTTCTACTTTTCACACACACATATATATATATATATATATATATATTTACATACACACAAGGGCCGTAAGTTTTGAGAAGTTTCTATAAGTTATCCCAGCGTTTAACCAATGCCTGGAAAGCTTCGGCATACAAAAATTTGTCAGTATGCCTGAACCATTCTAGGACAGCCTGCTTCACTTCATCATCATTGTTGTTACCATTTCCACAGAAAGATTTGTCTCTTGTGCAATTTCATGACAGGTTATGCGTTGATTATACAGGACCAGGTTCCATGCACTGATTGTTCACAGGAATGACTGCTGTGGGCTGGGAACCACCACGGCCAGTATCATCACTGACAGACGTACGGCCATCTTTGAAACGTTTACACCAATCAAATGTCTTACTGCGGCTGAGTGACTCATCACCATACTGTGCTTGAAGTCTTCTGTAGATGTCTGTGGGTTTTATGTCTTCGTTCACAAAAAACGTCATCACCACATGCTGTTCCATGCACGCACTGACACTGTTGTGTACCATCTTTATTAACGGTCTCTGGACTGACCCGCGACATGCGCACCGCCTATCAGTAATAGGACACACTTGCCACTTACTATTGCGTGTAGTACTGCCATGCTAGCATCCCTTTTTATACCTGTAAAATGAAAAGTCCCGATTTGACTTGAACGCCGTTTGTGTGTGTGTGTGTGTGTATGTGTGCATATATATTTATTTATTTCAAGTACTTATATAGCACCATCAATTTACGCAGCGCTTTACATATATATATTGCACATTCACATCAGTCCCTAACCCTAAAGGGGTGTACAATCTAAGGTCCCTAACTCACATTCATACATACACATACTAGGGCCAATTTAGACAGGAGCCAATTAACCTACCAGCATGTCTTTGGGAGTGTGGGAGGAAACCGGAGTACCTGGAGGAAACCCACGCAGGCACAGGGAGAACATGCAAACTCCAGGCAGGTGGTGCTGTGGTTGGGATTTGAACCGGCAACCCTAGTACTGCCAGGCAGAAGTGCTAACCACTTAGGTGTCCGTTTATGAACCAGCGGTAAATGATCGCTGCTCAGTTCGCCAGAATTCTCAGAGAACACAGTTCTTCTGCCAATGCCTTTTATGAAGCGGTGTAGATCAGTTCTCCAAACGAAGGGAGAACTATCTACAAACGCTGGAAAACGGCTGCTTTTTCTATAATCTCGCGAGATTACAGTAAAATATCAGTTTACTAAACAGAAGTAAATTATCGCTGCTTAGTTTGCAGTTCCTCCGATTCTCCAATATATATATTGAGAACTAGCCTCAAATGGTAGACTTTTTCCAGCACACAGCCACTCGCTTTATTCCTTTTTAAAGGCCCTTTAGCTCAATTTTATTTAAAAGAAAGTTCCACAACATGCTTCCCATGCAGGGGTATCCACCATCAAACAAATGAAACAAATAATCAGCTTCCTGGCTTGTACACAGATTTCTGCCACTCTGGCCTTCCACTTTAGGCTCACAGCTGTCTCCTACAGACTCCTTCCAAAATGGCTTTTAGCACACAGCTAGCAGCCTCTTGCTGCTCTGGCTTCCACCTCTCCTAGGTGGAGCTCTCCTGACTCCTGGGCAATGCCCTCCTGTCTGCCAGGGTGTAGCCCAGAACCCTAGTCAGGTTAGTAATTAAAGCCCTGCACACACCTGTACAAGTAGTGTGCTGGGAGTTCATAAAACATGGACCCAGGATTGGAGATTTCATCCCTCCCAGATCACTTTGAAATCCCCAGGCTCCAGATCCCAAAACGGACTTTACAGAAAAACGAGGAAACTGAAAAGCCAGTTTCCTCTGCATTAAGTAAATCCTCTGGAGCCCCTCAACCTGCATGGTTGAAAATCCTGGGGTATAACCCTGATTCTCACTGTGAGAGTGCCCAGAACTGCTATAATATACAAACATACATACAAGGGGCGTTCAAGTCAAACTGGAACTTTTATTTATACATATACATATATATATATATATATATATATATATATATATATATATATATATATATATTACACCGTGTTCCAAATTATTATGCAAATTCTATTTAAGTGTCACAAAGATTAAATATTTTGTTTTTCAGTTTAACTAATGGATGGCATTATGTCTCAGGGCTCTTTTGATCCCTGAAAACAATCTCGGACACCGGAGATAATTAGATTGGCCGGTGAGCCCAATTTAAGGAAAAACTACTAAAGTAGGGTGTTCCACATTATTAAGCAGAGCACCATTTTCAAGCAATATGGGGAAGAAAAAGGATCTCTCTGCTGCCGAAAAGAGTGAAATAGTTCAATGCCTTGGACGAGGTATGAAAACATTAGATATTTCACAAAAACGTAAGTGTGATCATCGCACTATTAAGAGATTTGTGGCTGATTCAGAGCACAGACGGGTTCGTGCAGATAAAGGCACATTGAGGAAGATTTCTGCCAGATCCATGCATCGGATCAAGAGAGCAGCTGCTAAAATACCATTACATAGCAGCAAACAGATATTTAAAGCTGCTGGTGCCTCTGGAGTCCCACGGACATCAAGGTGTAGAGTCCTCCAGAGTCTTGCAACTGTGCATAAACCTTCTATTCGGCTACCACTAACCAATGCTCACAAGCAACGGCTGCATTGGGCAGAAAAATACATGAAGACAATTTTTTAAACAGTCCTGTTCACTGATGAGTGCCGTGCAACCCTGGATGGTTCAGATGGATGGAGTAGTGGATGGTTGGTGGACAGCCACCCTGTTCCAACAAGGCTGCGACATCAGCAAGTCGGTGGGGGAGTCATGTTTTGGGCCGGAATCATGGGAACAGAGCTGGTCGGCCCCTTTAGGGTCCCTGAAGGTGTAAAGATGACCTCTGCAAAGTATGTGGAGTTTATGACTGACCACTTTCTTCCCTGGTACAGAAAGAAGAACTATGCTTTCCGTAATAAAATCATCTTCATGCATGACAAAGCACCATCTCATGCTACAAAGAAAACCTCTGCATCAATGGCTGCTATGGGGATAAAAGGAGAGAAAGTCATGGTGTGGCCTCCATCCTCCCCTGACCTCAATCCTATTGAGAACCTTTGGAGCATCCTCAAGCAAAAGATCTATGAGGGTGGGAGGCAGTTTACATCCAAACAGCAGCTCTGGGAGGCTATTCTGACATCTTGCAAACAAATTCAAGCAGAAACTGTCCAAAAACTCACAAGTTCAATGGATGCAAGACTTGTGAAGCTGCTATCAAATAAGGGGTCCTATGTTAACCATTAGCCGCCCGGCCAATAACCGTTTGGCAGCTTCAAAAGTGTCTCTGCACTCCGGGGGCACGCCATTTGGTGTGCTCCCGCACATGCGCAGTTTGCGCTAATGCAGAGCGGCGCAGTAGTGCGATCTGTCACCGGCCGTGCACCTCGGACACGGCCGATGACAGATCCGAGTACCGGCTCCCGTTGCTGGTACCATGTGACCTGCTGTGACCAATCACAGCAGGTCACATGACAGTTGTATACAATGGATGGCTTCATTCATGATGCCATCCATTGTATACTAGTGCCTAGCTGTGAATGGTCACAGCTAATCACATGCACATGTCATGTGATTAGCTGTGACCAAACCACAGCTAAGCACAAAAAAAAAAAAAAAAAAAAGGCTGAATGAATCGATTTCATTCAGGTAAATGCTTGCTTATAGCAAAGTAATTCTTTGCTATAAGCAAATTGTGTAAAAAAAAAAAAAAAAATACTGATCACTTCCCCAAAGTAGTACAATGTTACTATGGTAACATTGTACTACTTTGGTCATAGTAAAATATGAAAAAAAATCTTAAAAAAAAAAAAAAAATGTAATAAAAAATTTAAAATAAGAAAAAAAAATATATATATATATATTTTTTTTTTTTCATACTGTCACCAGTCAGTGTCCCTGTTCACCACCATGCCAGTTATATGATGACGCTGTACTGCACTGGTGACAGTATGTAAAAAAAAAAATTGTGAAAATAATTTTTTTAATTTTTTCATTTTCCGAAAAATTATGACAAAAAAATACAACTTCAAAAAACTCGCCATGCCTCTTATGAAGTACGTCGGACTGTCTACTCTGCAAAAAGGGGTCATTTGGGGATATCTGTACTATTCTGACATTCTTGGACCTCAAGAAATTAGATTAGATTAGACTGTCAGTACTTCAGGATTGATCAATATTCAGATCTATACCATAGTTTGTGAACTCTATAACTTCCTACAAACTAAAAAATACATCCTAATTTGGGTTATTTTCACCAAAGACATGTAGCAGAATACATCTCGGCCTAAATTTATGAAGAACAATTATTTATTTGTAAACTTTTATAACAGAAACAAAGAAAAATGTGTTTTTTTTTCAAACTTTTTGGTCTTTTTTTGTTAATTTAGCAAAAAATAAAAACCCCAGCGGTGATTAAATGCCACCAAAAGAAAGCTCTAGTTGTGTGAAGAAAATGATAAAATTTTAGTTTGGGTACAATGTTGTATGACCGCGCAATTGTCATTCAAAGTGTGAGAGCGCTGAAACCTGAAAAATGGCCTGGACAGGAAGGTGTAAAATTGCACGGTATTGAAACGGTTAAAATGTAACGTGACCTGTTAAAAAGTTAAAATGTTGTTAAAAGTTTGATTGAAATAGCTTTTGATTTCAGTAAATATGCTGCAAACACAACAAATGACAATTTTCAGTTCTTTACAACCTATAAAGTGTTTTGAAACTTACTGTGCGTAATAATTTGGAACAGTGCATTGGAAGTTTTTTATGTTTAAAAAAAATACTGTTATCATTAGGAGGTTTGTTCAATAAAATTTGAATTGTACTCTTAATAGTTGATAACATGAGAATAATACTGACTGCTATTTACATCAATTATTTAGGTAAATGAGAAAAATATCATTTCATAATAATTTGGAACAGGGTGTGTGTATGTGTGTATATATATATGTGTATATATATATATATATATGTGTATATAAAAAACAAGTGCACTTTATTTCAGTGTAATGTCATCTAGTTAATAATACAGTGGGACAGCACCGAAATGTTGATTGTTTTTTCCTAAGTAATTTTTCAAGTTTTGCCTTCCCTCTAGGGTTTGTTATTCTTTAAAATAATAATAATAAACTCTCACCACCAGTATGGAACATTGAGGAAATGATTGTATGGGTGTTTCCACAAGATCTGTGGTTTTGATTAGACTGAAGTGATCAGTCTGTGTGCACGCAAGCCAGTGTTGCTTTATCTCTGCACTCAGAAATCATTGCCCAGCAAACAGAAGTGAATTGCTGTGTTTTGGATTTTGACAGCTCTGGCAGTCTTTTCTGTAGGAGGCTGGTTTCCACTCCTGTGGGAGGAAAGGGGTGGACACACTGTAGGAGGAAGCGTGTTTTCCTGGAAATTGAACATTTCCTTATTCTTTCTGTGCAAAAACTTCTAAAACAGTAAAGACTCCAGGACTGCTCAGTTGTTTGGGGCTCAGATATTGACTTCTAATCTGAATTTAACCCAGAAATGGAAACATGTCTCTGTCACCTAGGATTGACCGTACTAATGCTGTATTTTGTGGCTTCTACAGCTTCTAGGAATGGTGAGTACAAGTTACTGTAACACATTATTATTATTACTACAGGTACTTATATAGCACCGTCAATTTTACACAGTCCTTGACACATATATATTATACATTCACATCAGTTTAGTGTGATTGTGATTTTCTAGTGTGTTGTATGGTATCTTTGTTTGACATTAGTTCATGTTTTAGGAAACAAAATTAGAAGGTCCATGGGGTCAGTGACCCATCAAGTGTTCGATTTCTAATTCAGGCAATTATACTATTTATGTTGTCTGTGTGAAGGTTCTGAATTTCCCAGGTCATGTCACAACTAGTAGTAGTTAAAGTGGAGTTCCAACCTTTAGGGAAGTTCCGCTTTAATGCTTTGTCCCCCATTCCTCATTAAGGATTGGCACCTTTGGGCAGCGGGTACCCGAATTCGACAGGTTCCCACTTCCGCTGCAATCACCTAGACGATCGGAAATGGAAGTGGTCCTACCTCCCCGTAGTCTTATAAGACACGTGACAGGGCCATTCACAAAGCGCAAGCCTTCTCACGCATGCGCAGTGGGCACCTGTCTGTGAAGCCACAAGCTGTCACAGCTGGGTGCCCACATTAAAGATGCCGGCACCAGGGAGAGAAGACGGCCAGTGAAACCAGTGGTGGTGAGGACACCGCTGGACCAAGGGACAGGTAAGTGGCTGTATTTTAAGTCATCAGCTACAGTTTTTGTAGCTGCTGACTTTATTTGTTTCCCAGATGGAACTCCGCTTTAAGCTGGTCATACATAGGTTTTTTTGTATTCAACTGGAGGGCAGGAAAAAAAACAAACAGATTCCTCCATCCACACAAGCAAGGTGGATGAAGGAATTCCCCACTGTATTATAGTAATTGTATTCTGACGGTAGGACCCACTGCTGTCAGAATACATTGATCAGAGGTGAAAATGATGATCAAGATACATTTTCTAACATGTCCCTTCAACAGGAGTTGATCAAAAGACTGATTTCTATTGAGTAGGGACAGCCATATAGGGACTGAAATACAGCTAGTCCCTGCTGAATCAGACAACTTCCAATCACTGTATGGTCAGCTTTAGCCACATTCAGCTAGACTTGTTCTGTAATGCTGAGTGCTAGAGATGAGCTTGGAACTCATCTCTAACCAGAACTCTGAACTCTCACTTTATGTACTACAGTGAACTGCAGGTCAGGTCATTCCCTGCCCTACAGCTCACCTGAGGACAAATAATCCAAATTATCGGACTCATTGGAGTATAAAAACATGGGAGTTAAGGCTTGTTTACATGTGCAGTGCCCTCTGAAGAGTGATCCAATGAGGAATTTGACAGGCAGTGAGGAGGAGTTTTGCCCACTACTTACTGCCTGATTCAACCCTGTAAATGCCGCACTACTGAGTGGCAATTTCATGCAGTTGCAGAGTTTACATTGGACATTACAGTAAATGTTGAGACAATAAACCAGATTATGGTAACAGTATTGCATCCAGTGTTCCTTAGAAGATAGGAGTATAGATAAGTGTAGATGGAGATGAGAGAACTTCTTCCACTCTAATCTGTGTCAATGTTATGTTCCTGGCACTCATTAGAAGTGAACAAGTGGCTGCCATGAGCTGCGAAATATCTTCAGCATTACAGAACAAGTCCAGTTAAATGCGATGACTATTACCTACTTTTCATTTCATTCTTCGCTTGTAATAGTTAATGATGGGGGGTCTTATTTAATACTGGGAGTAATTCATTAAAGATATGTGAAAGGGCTGTTAACTACCTAATGCCTGAAGGAAAAACAGATTTTAATGCCTGATTGCAGTTTTGTAACTTTGGCATGTGTCATTAAAACTGTACATATCATCGCAAGTGCATCCAGGTGAATTATACCTTTTTTTTCCAGGGAAAATCCAGGTTTACATTTGGTGATAAATTTCCTGTTTTTTTTTTTTTTTTTTTATTATTATCAAAGGAAAAATAGCCCAAAAAAGTATAGCAGGTAGGTGCGGCCGTCAGCCCTGTTCATTATAATGACAGGTCACTGGTGGCTGCACCTATTTGCGGCTCTCTGCACAGCCAGTGATTGCTGCTAGATGCATGCAAAGAGCATCCAACAATGATTACTGCATGCAATCACCACACATAATCGCTGTCTGTGTAGAGAGCTGTGAATAGGTATGGCCGCTAGCGACCTGTCATTATAGGGAACAGGGCCGACGGCTGCACCTACCCGCTGAGAGCTGCAGGGGCAACTGCTGCTACAATTCGCACCAGCGCTAATCACCAATGTGAATATAGCCTAAGGCTAGGTTCACACTTGTGTGGCTCAGTGAACCGCATTTTGCTCAGGCACAGCAGCCCATTAATTTGAATGGACTTCTGTGCCTCCTGAAAACACAAGAAAAAGGTCCCTGCTTCATTTTTGAAAACACTGGCCACACAAAAGCCACAAGTGCTGTGCAATTTCCAGTGCGTAGGGGTGCGATTAGGATTAATGGCATCCGAATGCATCTCCTGAGTGGCAGCGCTTTATTCTGTGGGTGGGTTGCAGCTGTGGGAACAGGTGCGGTCCTGCAGCGGCAATCACCCCTCACAGGTTTTAACCCAGCCTAAGTCCCTGGTCAAATCAGATGCGATTTGCATGCCAGGTGACTTGCAAATCGTATGCCAAGTCGCACCCTATTGTCCGCTATTAGAGCGGTCATATCAGTGTGGTTTCGACTTGGTCAGAGCCACATTGATTTCTAAAGTAGTACATGCACTATTTTTGTTGCGATTTGCACAAACATCTGTATCAGATGTCTTGCAAATCGCGAGGAAATCGGCAGGTCACCCAATTTTGAAATCGTGCAACTTCACTGTAACTGACGGCTTTGATGTGACTGGGGTGTAAAGCCTATTACACATGATGAGAATATCGGAGGGATGATCGTCGGTGTTTTTTTTGCATGCTACTCTCATATTGAAAATTAATAGGTTACTAGACTTACAAAAATTCTCTTAAGACAGAATATGACTTCCCGGCATGATGTAATGTATTGTAATGTATTCTTTCATTTCTGAGCATGCGTGGTCTTGATCACTCAATTTTTTACAAAAGAATACTGTACTGATTAAACAAAAATTGTTCATTGTATTATCTTACGAGAAATTTTCGTGCTCATCCCTTCAGATAATTTTACATGAACTGCTGTGATTGGCTCTCGAAAGCTGTGTACTGACAATCAGACTATTGTGCGACTGCTCTGAAAAGGTTTTTTTTTTCATCATGTGTATGAGGCCTAACACTAACCTACATCAATCCCTGATACAGCTATTTTATCTTTATTTATTGTTTTATTTTTAAACACAGACTTTTTTAAACTTTTTTCCTAAACAAGGGAAAAAGATACTATGTATATTTTTCTCCATTTAAAAGGAGAAAGAGAGTACAGGGATATGTTTTACTGAATGATCACTGTCACTGTGTAATTACAAACACTGATCACGTGATCAGTAGCTGTTCCTCCCAGCTCCTGATCATTTGTACAAGACCCAGAGCTGCCAGTGACAGCTTGGTTTCCGTGCCTGGAGCACACTGCACTGCATTGCAAAGCAGAGATTAGCACAGACACTATTTTTATTATGGAGAAGTTGAACACATGAGTTTTTAGCATGTTGCAATGCATGCATTAAAAGGTGACAGTGTAAATGAGCCCTCAGCTTTTTTGAAGTTTGTGAAGCTGTGGAAGCTGAACTTCAGGGAAACGTCTAAATATACATATAGTATGTGAGCAGTCTTATCTGGATTTCTGCACTCACTTTGGTGATTCAAACAACATTGCCAACAGCAAAGTCCATTTCTGTTTAGTTCAGTCAGTTAATCACACTGAATGATCATATTGATATGTGTGTGGTCACCATAAAGGCTCATTTAGACAGGTGCTGATGCTCAGTCCTCTGTGCGGAGTCGCTTTCTGCTGCATCTGCATCCTCCTTGGAGCTACGTGCAGGCAGCCTATATAGAAGTGGATGCAGCAGCTGCATAGACACAGTCACATATCAAAATATGACATGTTGGCAGGAGTGGGTTCATGGATCGTAACGCACAGTGTCTCCTGCCCACATGTCAAATTTTGATATGTCTGGTGAGCAGCGGAGTCTGCATCCAATTCTATAGGTTACCTACATGCAGCCCTGGGGTGGAATCCACATGCAGCAAAAAGCAGTTCAGCATGGACAACGGGCCTCAGCACCCATCTGAACAAGCCTGTAGGCAGGTGCAGTTTGTTTTCTCCACTGCAGGTGGCGGTCAACCTAGTAGCACCTCAGCTTGGAGAGGAACTCCAGGAGAAATAATGTTTCTCTCTGGTTTCCTAGATCAGTGGGGCAGCATTCTGGTTGGATCTGCTGCAACCATGTGACCAATTGTGGCCATATTGGGTTAGCAGGGTCTATTTAGGTCCCTGGCCCCTAGGTTTTGATACACTTGGGTCGCGTGGCTAGTGTATGAAGAGAGATCCCGCTTGTTAACAGCTTCCCGACCGCCCTATAGAAGATACACTGCTACACGGCACGGGTGTGCAAAATCACGTATATATATATATATATATATATATGTGATTTTGCATTTCCGGGCAGGGGGCGCCGCCGCGGCTGTTGATCGACGGGTCCTGGCCGATGATTTCCGAGCATCTCTGACGGGAAGGAGAACTGTTTGTAAACAAAACAGTTCTCCTCCCTGTCACCTTGTGCACACTGCTTTGCATGGCTGTGCCCAGCACTGCCATGCAAAGCAGTGTGATTACAGTGAAGCACAAACACACGGCCCCATAGTAAAACACACCCAGAACACAGTTAACCCTTTGATCGCCCCTCATGTTAACCCATTCCTGCCCAGTGCCATTAGTACAATATCAGTGTCATTTTTTTAGCACTGATCACTGTATTGGTATCACTGGGGCTGTCAGTGACACCAAGTCAGTTCCCCCCAGTGTCAGAATGCCTGCCGCAGTCCCACAAAAACAAATCCAGTATCTATACTGCCATTTGTGAACGCTATAACTTTCACGTAAACCAATTCATTTACACGTATTGGGAAATTTGACTTTTAAATTTTTTTTACTGGACATGTTTAACCAGTTTCTGCCCGGCCAATAGCACAAAGGTGGCCAGCAAAACACCTCGTCCCTCCGAGTGGATGCCATATGGCGTCCTTTCAGGCAAGCGCATTGCGCCTGCCTGCAGGGCCGCTTTGCAGCACGATCTGTCACCGGCCCTGTACCTCGGACACGGCCGACAAATCTGTGTACCAGCCCCGTTTCTAGTACCATGTGACCTGCTGTGACGAATCACAGCAGGTCACATGACAGTTGTATACAATGGATGGCTTCCTTTCATGCCATCCATTGTATACAAGTGTGTCTAGCTGTGAATGGTCACAGCGATCACATGCACAAGCTGAGCCAATCACAGCCCAGCTGTGTCATGTGATTAGCAGTGGCGAAATCACAGCTAAGCACAAAGCAAAAACCCTGAATGAATCAGGTAAATGCTTGTTTATAGCAAAGAAAAAAAAAATACTGATCACTTCCCCAAAGTAGTACAATGGTAACATTATACTACTTTGGTCATAGTGAAATATGAAAAAAAAAATCTTAAAAAAAGAGAAAAAAATATAATAAAAAATTAAAAATAAATAAATAAATAAAAATGATCAAATTTTTTTTTTTGTACTGTCACCAGTCAGTGTCCCTGATCACCGCCATGCCAGTTATATGATGATGCTGTACTGCGCTGGTGACAGTATGTAAAAAACAAAAATAGTGAAAATAATTTTTTTAAAATTAAATTTTAAAAAAATTACAACTTCAAAAAACTCGCCATGCCTCTTATGAAATATGCCAGACTGTCTACTTTGCAAAAAGGGGTCATTTGGAGGATATCTGTACTGTTCTGAAATTCTTGGACCTCAAGAAATTAGATTGGTCATCAGTACTTCAGGACTGATCAATTTTCAGATATATCCCATAGTTTGTGGACTCTATAACTTTCCTACAAACTAAATAATACATCCTAATTTGAGTTATTTTCACCAAAGACATGTAGCAGAACACATCTTGGCCTAAATTTATGAAGAACAATTATTTATTTGCAAACTTTTATAATAGAAACAAAGAAAACGTGTTTTTTTTTCACAATTTTCTGTCTTTTTTTGTTAATTTAGCAAAAAATAAAAACCCCAGTGGTGATTAAATACCACCAAAATAAAGCTCTAGTTGTGTGAAGAAAATGCTAACATTTTAGTTTGGGTACAGTGTTGTATGACCGCGCAATTGTCATTCAAAGTGTGAGAGCGCTGAAACCTGAAAAATGGCCTGGGCAGGAAGTGGGTAAAAGTGCCCTGTATGGAAGCGGTTAATAGCAAAAAGTCAAAAATATTGTTTATTTCTTTAAATTGTCGTTCTTTTTTTTATAGCGCAAAAAGTAAAAACCGCACAGGTGATCAAATACCACCAAAAGAAATCTCAATTTGTGGAGAAAAAAGGGCGTAAATTTCATTTGCATGCAGCGTTGCATGACCGCGCAGTTGTCAGTTAAAGTAACACAGTGCCATAATGGTAAAAATGGCCTGGTCAGGAGGGGGGGAGGGGTAAATCCTCAGGAGGGCAAGTGGTCAAGGAAAGTAACTAGTGGTAGGGAAAGGTTCCTGAAGAGGAGGAAAATATTTAGGGACTTGCTGTCCTGGAAGGAGCTTCCCCATTTGGATCCAGACCAGCCAGACTGTTCTTCACTCTCTGAAACAGATGCTGTCAGCAACCTCTCATCCTACACTTCCAAGTACATTGAACTGTCAGATATTTCTCTAGCGGTAATCTACTGCCAGGGTGTCTGCAACTTTGGCATTCTGTTGAACACAAACTTCACGTTTTGCTACGACCGGACTGTGTATTTACTGCCTGCACCGCGCTGCACCTTCCCACAAGCCCTTAGGGTGGCCATTATGATTATGCGATTTTCATTCCTACAACACTGACTGTGTTGATGGGGGAATCCCTCCTGCAGAGCTATTGTGTTCTCCTGACAGGGGAGTTGAGGAAGCCGTCCCTCCCGGGAGTGCACAATGATGACTGCTAGCAGTCATAGCCGCTGGCAGTAATTGCATGCTAAAAATCCAAAATGCCCTTGGATCCCCATCTGTCCATTTTTTGCAGGTCGGATTGAATGTTGGCAGGTGTAAACAGACACATGTCCGTTTTAACCCGCCACTCCATAGAAGAGAATGAAGGTTCTGATCAGGTCTGCCTGAAAAAAGGGCAGTTGGACTCGATCGGAACGTTTATGTGAAAGAGGTCTTACAGTATATTTGCAGCTAGCTGGGCCTTATTCGCTTCTAGTGCTGCCCTTTCCCCTCACAACCTCAGTGCTACTGCTCACAAGACAACATTTTATATCTGTGTGAAATTCATCTATGAGTCACTTCCTACATCTCTAGAGACTCTGCAATATCTCTTCACCTCAATGTCCCAATCAGGCCTTGTTTATTTTATGAGGAATGCAGTATGATTAGCAGAAGTAATTATCAAAGGCAGGGTATAAGGGCAAGCGAAAAATGAGTCATTGGCGTCTAACAAAAGCTCAAATCTGTTGTGGGAGACCTAATTATTCTTCCAGTAAGAGTACAAAGTTCTTTCCATCAATCATTTTCTTGCTGACTGTCTTCATTAAAGTGAAACTATTTTGTGTATTTTGCTCTGCAGTTAGTGGCATATTTAGATGTGATAAAATCAGAAATTCCTGATTGCGGAGTTCCAGCT
The DNA here is from genome assembly GCF_062004578.1 of Staurois parvus. Lineage (NCBI taxonomy): Eukaryota > Metazoa > Chordata > Amphibia > Anura > Ranidae > Staurois > Staurois parvus. The sequence goes on from NW_028318841.1 coordinate 3,343,725, forward strand.
GGAAAAAAATAAAATAAAAGTCAGCAGCTACAAAAACTGTAGCTGACAACTTTTAATATACAGCCACTTAGCTGTCACTTGGTCCAGCAGTGTCCTCACCACAGCTGGTTTCACCAGCCATCTTCCCTCCCTGGCGCCGGCATCTTCGGTGTGCGCACCTGGCTTGCGTCTTAACAGCCGGGTGCCCACTGCGCATGCGCGAGAAGGCTTGCGCTTTGTGAATGGCCCAGTAGTCTTCTGGGACCTGTCACGTGTCCCAGAAGACTAAGGGGAGGGGGGTCAACTTCCGCTCTGCTTAGGCGATCGCAACAGAAGTAGGAGCGGGTACCTGTCACATTTGGGTACCCGCTCCCCAAAGGTGCCAATCCTTAATGGGGAGCAGGGGACAAAGACTTAAATCGGAACTTTCCCTTTTGGGTGGAGCTCCGCTTTAAGCAGAACCAAACTGTATCTGAGCACCATGAACTGAAAGCATTGTTTAATTTATTTTAAATTGTCAAAGCAAACTCACGCATCCATCCATCCATCCATGTCTCAAAACACATCTGCCATCTTGAGAAAGGGCAGATGATTAATGTAATAATTGCTTCCTGGAATCCATCTGACCTTAGCAGCCAGGACGGTGTTATCAGCTGAGAAAGCCTTTCCATCCATCTCCAGATGAAAGTAAAAAAAAACACCCATGAAGATTCCTTGGATATATCACATCATTTTAGTCTAGACCAGAAACCAGGAAACAATTGAAGAAATGTAAAAAAAAAAAAAAAAAGGTTAAAACAAGTAAATTTAATATACTTTCCTACCTATTTACAAAGGCTAGCAGCAAAGATTAAAAATAGATTATGTTTATTGAGACAGTTTAGTTACACTTTAAATGCAAACATCTGACCTTCTAAGATTGTGGTCAACATAAAGGATTGAAATATGTGCTGAAATTTTGTTAGTTCCCTCCTTAGCTACCTTAATACATGCAGCTGGGGTCTCCCCCACCCATGTAGATCTATAGGCCGCAGCCGGCAGAGGTGGTGGTGGGGGGGCACCCAGCTGTGTGTAATGAGAGGTTAAAGAGAGGAACTAGAGAAACATATTGCTAAATCCTGAAAATGATCTTTTAGCAATAAACTGTTAAAAGGCAAACTATGCATTAAATATTACACATAACAATGAACAATTGAGTACTGTCCGTGATACTTTTTTTATTTGCACTAACATACAATTTTGAGTGTACTGCTTAGACCTGAAGAAGGGGACATTCCCCGAAAGCTTGTCCTCAAAATTGTATGTTAGTGCAAATAAAAAAAGTATCACGGACAGTACTCAATTGTTCCTGTCGCAAATGCACTAATACGGCTATAATCACCTCACACATAACATTCAATGCAAACTCTTTTAATTGTAGGCTAAAATGAAATAACTTCCAAAAGTACTGGACTTTGCATTTAGCCCTTTTTATTTTTTAAGGTAAGCCTTATGAACTATGTTGCTCAAATCAGAACATATCATAAGACAAGAGCCCACTCTAGAGCTAATACTTATTCTTTAAACAGGCAGGGTTTAGAATGAAAGAAGGGGAGTGCTGTGACTGTGCTTATTAGCAGTGGAAGTACGCAGACAGGAGGGGAGTGCCGAGTGATGACCTCATCAAAATTATGATGTTTCTTTATTGCCCAATAAGCAAGTTGGGAGATAGGTTAGTGAGCAAGCTGTGCTGGTTAGTTTAACCTCTTCCTGCTCGCTCCAGCATCCTTCTAAACAGTTCTGAATGCCTGGGGCAGGAAGGTTTGGTCATCATGTGATCATTGTGATTCGCTGTCAGTAATCACATGATTGGGTGCTAGTCCCGCTAGCTATTAAATGTTAGTTCAGACCAAGAACGGTCTTTGACAGTGAGCACGCTCTCAGCACAGAAACATCAGCTGCCCGGTGATGCATATGTGTGGCGTATGGCCAGTAAAGCCCACTCTTTTGCCAGCGCACATATGTGTCACACCCTGAGGATGTCACGTGTTAACATGACGCAAAGTGTAGGAACATGGTGACGTAGTTCCAGCATGGTCGCCATCTTGCTTTACCCTAAACGCCCATGCAAGTACAACCATAGCATGTAGTTTATTTCAGCTTGTGTATATGCTTAACAAAAGTGAGTGGGCATTTGGCTATACATTTTTTAAACATTATTAAACAGTATTACACTATGGGAGATCTCTTTCTGTTTCTATCCTGCTTTTTGATGTGAGTTGGCTGAGTCTTACTATATCATCCCTGAGGGGGATCCTGCTGTACTTCCACTTACCTATGAGGGGGATATCACCGCCGCTGAGTCCTATTATCTTTGAAGGGGAGCCCAGGCCATGGATGTTTACTCTTGATTCCTAACAGGCATTTTGGCCCTTTGGGTCACTTCAATGAGGTGAGGGGCAATTCAGCTGATTATGGATAATTTCCTTCTGCTTTTCGTGCGAATTTAACACCATCACTATCTGATTCGTTGGAAATATTCAGTGCTTTCAACATATCTTTGGACTTTACCCTTCTTGGACATTTTTTACTTGACACTTTGATCTATTTATTTACTATTATAATTTTTTTACATCACCTTTGTTGTGATATCACAAATTTTATGTCTTCTGGTTATTATTTGCCTTTTTTAATCACCGCACAATAAAATCAATGTGATAATCTGAAAAATTCCACATTCAGGGATTCACTTATTTATTTTCACATTTTCTTTTGGCTACAAATAGCCTCCTTGGTCATTATATTTATCACAACATTTAATGTGATAATTGAAAATAATCACACATTTCAGGGATTCACTTTATAAATCAATTTATGTTTCACTATAGAACATTTTAGTTTGGAACTTTTAGAGTTCAGTTTGGATGATTTATATAAGTTTTTGTTTATTCTATTCTATACACAGAGTTCTTTAAATTGGATATGCAACACTATTTATTTGTATATTTATGAACCTGATGGTATATTGGGGTATGCTAGTGTAGGAGTAGTGTAGGACTGGGGTAGCGCTGCAGCAATTTTATCTCAAAATGTGTTACATGGTGGCAACAGGCTAATGCTGTAAAAAAAAAAGATTCTGGACGAATCCAGGTATGGGCTAACTTGCAATATAAGCGTTCACCCTCTAAGAATAGTATAGTACATCTAGAATGTGATTTACGACCACACCTGCCTATTGTTAGCATCACATGTGACTACTTCAATCTATTTTACATTAGAAAAGACTTACTTTAATAAAAGGCGAGGTCCTTGAAATGCTTATGCTGTTTGACAGGGTGCTTGGATCACAGGACTGGCTGAACACAAGTACAAATCTGTTGGCAGGTAGCACAGTTTAAATACAGTATACGTATTGTAAGTGTGTATTAAAGGCTTTTCTGGATTTAAGCTTTTAAATGATCACATGATATAAAACAATGTTCATTTTATGGAAAATTATATAAGATATGGTAAACACGCATCCAACTACGCAACTCCACCACTTCTCTTCCTCATGTTATCACCACTAAAATGCCTGTCTCAGTACAGCACATAATCTCCTTTCATGATGCAATTCAAGCTGTGAACTTGCTCCATGTGTACTCAGCATGGTGTAATGGAGGTTTTTAAAGAAAAAATGTACATTCAGGCCTTAACAGGTTTGTTGAAATAGATGAGCAGCAACAGGATGAACTACTGTTCCTGGAGAATACACTGCTCAAGGCTCCCTCCAGTTGTGCTCACCGGGACCCGGTGATCGACAGCTGACATATCCTCTACCCGGAAATGCAAAATCATGTATATGTATATATATATATATATATATATATATATATATGTGATTTTGGGCAGCTCTGCCACCCTATAGCAGTGTTTCTGCTATAGGATGGCAAGTAAGCGGTTAAACTACTGAAATGGTTTAGGCTCCATGCACACTGGGTGTTTTGATAATGCTGGTAATGTTAGCTGTCTAAAGTCATGTTAAAACAGGCGTTTTTCAGCTTTTTTTTTTTTTAGTGTTTTTGCATTAGCGTTTAGTGGTGTTTTTCCGCGTTTGCGGTTTTAGAGGTTTTTTATCGCGTTTTACCGCATTTTCCAGAGTTTTTTAGCATTAGAGCGTTTTTACAGCTAAAAAACTCCTCTAGAAACCCACTAGTTTTGGGGTTTTTTCCAGCCAAAAACATCCTTGCCAAAAAACGTTGATTACAGTCTGTGTGCATGGACACATAGGATAACATGCTGGGGGGTTTACTGGCTGCAGAAAAAAAAATGACAAAAGCCATAAATACAGCAGCTGTAAAAACGTCAAGTGTTCATGAGGACTTATTGTGGTTCTTAGCCAAGAAAAGTTAGTGTATTATCCTCTTAAACATCTGCAGTTTACTCATAGGAAACGATCTGCATGCAGAGAAAAATACTGAATAAATATACAGTAGGTTATCTCTTCAAACACTATAAACTGAACAGAAGGGTTATGTTTTTGAGTTGATTTTATTTTAGCGTTTTTTTTTTTTTAAAAGATGGCACAGCCGACACTTTCTCCTCTGAGGCAAGATTTGTCACTGGGTCAAGGCTTTTTATTGTATGTGTTTTCATTGCAGATATTTCCTCACTTCCTGTCTGGTGGCAACAACGTAGAAGGACAGAAAGTGGGGGATATATCCGTATAAGGTTTCAGACAGAACATTGTGAAGCTGCACTCCCCTAATTCATCAAACTCAAAAATAAACTTTATTAGTTCAGAAGCATTCAGTCACTTTACCCACGACCTTTCTTGATACGATAAAGGCCAGGTAGACAGCAAAACGCATTAATGGACCAGCGGTGTGTTGCTTCACATTCATTTTCAAGCTGAATTTAGGAGAGCTGATGGATTCTAGGGGTAGCCGGCACCCATGGCTGGTGGGGAAACAGCATAACACCTGAGAGTTATCCCATGGACACATAGGGCCTCAACAAAAAAACTGAAAAGGGATTTACCTTTCCCCACACCATCCAATCAAAACAAAATTGGCTGAAGTTGACATAACATGAGAACATTTAAAGCAGAGCTCGACCCAAAAGGGGAAGTTCCACTTTAATCCTTTGTCCCCCACTCCCCATTAAGGATTGGCACCTTTGGGGAGCGGGTGCCCGAATTTGACAGGCACCCGCTCCCACATCCACTGCGATCGCCTAGGCGGGTGCCCACACTAAAGATGCCAGCGCCAGGGAGAGAAGATTGCCAGTGAAACCAGCTGTGGTGCGGACACCGCTGGACCAAGGGACAGGTAAGTGTCTATTTTAAAAGTCAGGAGCTACAGGTTTTGTAGCTGCTGACTTTTAATTTTTTCTTCAGGTGGCACTCTGCTTTAAGTATGCTGTTTGTGGAATGCCAAAGATAATGGCCTCACTGAAACTATTTTGTACACAGTCCTGTTAATCCTTGTCTGTGTTTTTTTTTTCAAAAACAGCATGGTGGAGAGGATGAAACAACAATGCTTCATTTATGAGCTCTATTTTAGGAGCTCTTTATTGCTATAAAAGAAAGATGACTTATAATACAATAATGCAGTATAACAAATTTATGTAGCCTGAGTAAACAGGTGTCAGCAGATGTTGGCAGTTATACCCCCGATTACTGTAAATGCATATTCCGATGTGCCCCTGTATCCTTACATCACTTTGCATAAAATAACCACTACTCAAAGCATAGGCATATCCCCAAATCCCAAACAAACCCACAATGCCTTGCCCATTGCTTTCAGATTCAGAATATATTATTAATCCCAAAGGGAAATTATTGCAACCTATTGGAAAGTTAGAATTAAAATAGGTTTCTGAGAGGGCTTCAAGATATATATTAGAATTCCTATATGAGAAACCAGTTACACTTACGTAAACTTACCTGAACTTTATATTCTATACAATTTGTTACATATGGTACCAAATGGCCTACACAGAGGGTGTTTACTATGTGTGAACCAAGTATAGACTTTCTTATCCAAGGGGAGGATTCCCCTACCGAGGAAAGGATCTCCCCTGCCTATTTTTACATTTCAAGGCACGCCATCACTCCCCTGTTGGCATGCACCCAACTTGTATATGTGTTCATGGCATGGTGCTTCATCCTCTAGGGGGGGCTTTTGACAGCAATGATGTAGAAGAAGTTGCCATAAAATGCTGCCTGTTGCTAAAAATATCCTCCATCTGCTCCTTAATTGCTAAGGGACTTGAAAAGATGGACTGCCTCATTATGCCTATGTATGCTATATCTGGCAAAATTTAACAAGAAAACCTTCAAGCTTTTTTGATTGAATTGTTCCAGTTATTAAGGCACAAAATATTAGTTTGAAAACATTTTTCAAAGCCCTTTTAAAGTCTTAGCTTAGTCAACAGAAAAACAAAATCAGCACAAAGGGCATTACTTACTGTTAACCCGATGTGTTCCCTACACTGCTGGCTCTTGCTTTGATTAGGGCTCATGTACACTGCAACTGCTAAACTGACGTTCAGGAGCTGTTCAGCATTTTTTTCAGCAGCCCCTGAACTCCCTCTAATGTTTTCTTATGTGTCCATGTACACATAGTCGTTTACAGGCAGTTGAGTTTACAGTCATTTTTACACTCATGGCAGGCGTTTGCGGTGCGGTTGTGACGCGGTTGCGACACAGTTGCGAGGCAGCTGCGGAGTGTTAATACCATTTAACTTCATTATAGGAGATTGTGGTGTGGTTTTAATGCTTGGTAAATGCCTATTAACCACCTCAAAACCGCGCATAGGCATTTTGGGAGCGTTTGGGGAGAGTTTGAGAAGCGTTAAAAACAGGTCACAAGAGTGCAGAACTAGGTGCACTCCTGAAGCCCACAGGAGAAGTATGGCCAAAATAGCTTTGATCCTACTTCTCCTTTAAGGTTTCATGCACATGGCCACTCCATATACTTGTGGAATTTCCTGTTCTGTAAAATCTTGCTGATGAAATGGAGGATCAAAAAATAAGACTTCCCAAAACACTTGCTGTGAACTGTGCATGGTGCCTTTTAGTGTATGCGCCACTGTTTTGCCATCTACTTCATAGCTCAGTATAAATACAGTAGTGATTACTGAATACATGCACATAGTATTACATATAGTATCTTGAAAAAGTATTCATACCCCTTGAGATTTTCCACATTTTGTCATGTTACAACCAAAAACATAAATGTATTTAATTGAGATCAGTATAAATACAGTAGTGATTACTGAATACATGCACATAGTATTACATACAGTGCCTTGAAAAATTATTCATACCCCTTGAGATTTTCCACATTTTGTCATGTTACAACCAAAAACGTAAATGTATTTCATTGAGATTTTATGTGATAGACCAAGACAAAGTGGCACATAATTGTGAAGTGGAAGTAAAATGATAAATGGTTTTCAAAATGTTTTACAAATAAATATCTGAAAAGCATGGTGTGCATTGGTATTCAGCCCCTTTTACTCTGATACCCCTAACTTAAATCTATTGGAACCAACTGCCTTCAGAAGTCACCTAATTAGTAAATAGAGTCCACCTGTGTGTAATTTAATCTCAGTATAAATACAGCTGTTTTGTGAAGCCCTCAGAGGTTTATTAGAGAACATTTTTGAACAAACAGCATCATGAAGGCCAAGGAACACACCAGACAGGACAGGGATAAAGGTGTGGAGAAGTTTAAAGTAGGGTTATGTTATAAGACAATATCCCAAGCTTTGAACATCTCACAGAGCACTGTTCAATCCATCATCCAAAAATGAAAAGAGTATGGCACAACTGCAAACCTACCAAGACATGGCTGTCCACCTAAACTGACGGGCCGGACAAGGAGAGCATTAATCAGAAAAGCAGCCAAGAGGCCCATGGTAACTCTGGAGGAGCTGTAGAGATCCAAAGCTCAGGTGGAACAATATGTCCACTGGACAACTATTAGTCATGCACTCCACAAATCTGGCCTTTATGGAAGAGTGGCAAGAAGAAAGTCATTGTTGAAAGAAAGACAGACATAAGAAGTCCTGTTTGCAGTTTGCAAGAAACCATGTGGGGGACACAGCAAACATGTGGAAGAAGGTGCTCTGGTCAGATGAGACCAAAATTGAACTTTTTGGCCTAAAGCAAAACGCTATGTGTGGCAGAAAACTAACACTGCACATCACCCTGAACACACCATTACCACCATGAAACATGGTGGTGGCAGCTTCATGTTGTGGGGATGCTTTTCTTCATCAGGTACAGGGAAGCTGGTCAGAGTTGATGGGAAGATGGATGGAGCCAAATACAGGGCAATCCTAGAAGAAAACCTATTAGAGTCTGCAAAAGACTTGAGACTGGGGCGGAGGTTCACCTTCCAACAGGATAACGACTCTAAACATACAGCCAGAGCTACAATGGAATGGTTTAGATCAAAGCATATTCATGCGTTAGAATGGCCCAGTCAAAGTCCAGACCTAAATCCAATTGAGAATATTGCTGTTCACAGATGCTCTCCATCCAATCTGACAGAGCTTTTGCTATTCTGCAAAGAAGAATAGGCAAAAATTTCACTCTCTAGATGTGCAAAGTTGGTAGAGACATCCCCAAAAAGACTTGCAGCTGTAATTGCAGCGAAAGGTGGTTCTACAAAGTATTGACCCAGAGGGGGCTGAGTACAAATACACGCCACACTTTTCCTGTTACAGGGGCAGTAATGGCCTTCATACTTCTTGCCTATTGAAAGATTACTCTACATAGTAATTGCTGTTGTTTAGGGTCATTAAAGTGATTTTAAAGTCTCTTAGAAAACAAAACTAAACATGTTATATTTACCTGTTCCTAAGCCGTGCTCTGTGTGTCCTGGCCTTGCCACTCCCCCTCTCTGCTCATTGGCTGTGATTGACAGAAGTGGGAGCAAACGGCTCTCGCTGCTGCCTCCATGGCCAGTGAGGAGAGAGAGAGCAGAGAGCTGCTGCTCTTGGGCAAGGTGCTGGATTGAGGTCAGACTCAGGTAAATATTAGAGGGAGCTGTATATTGAAGGGTTTTTTTTAAAGAGAATGCATTAAGCTGAAAAACTGTCTACCTTTACAACCACTTTAAGTAACGTCTCCTAGTTCTTTTCAGTTATGTTGTAGAATGTATAGTGCCCATTATTAAATTTTATAGTAAATGAGAGACCCTCCATTGTCTTGTCCAGGAAAGTTGTAGCAGCTTTGTGTCCTTTAGCTAATGGGGATTACATAAAGCTGGTATTATTTCTTATAGCCTTCAATAAAAATTTTTTGCTAATATCCATTTTTCAATAATCATCTTTTAGGATATGATTTTTGGTTTCAACATCCCTTAGGCTACAAGAAGCTCCTTTGGACACCAAGCTCTCCTGGCCGATGAAAAATGCTAGATGTGGCAAATGTTTGTGTAAACAGTACCACATTTAGCTGCGTTTACCCACGTTTAGCTGCATTTTTCGCTTGGGTATTTATTCATTTTATTGGCCAGAGTACTTGCCACTGAAATGAATAAATGCCCAAGTGCTAAAAGCATTTTGCGTTTTTTGGCCAAACCGTTTCTCTCCTGAATGTGATTCTCCTGCGTTCAGGAGAGGAACATTTAACTGCCCTTAAATGCTGCTTCTGCTAAACTCTAATTTTACTGAGTTGAGTTTAGGGGCTTTGGTAAAAAAATGCCAAAAGCTCCTAAACTCACATTTAGGAGCAGCAGTGTACTGTACATGAGACCTTACAGAAGAGCAATTCTTATTTATTTACAAAATTGCTCAAAGGAAACATACTTTTTCCATTGAAAGTGATGGCAACTAGTCTGGTGTATACAAGAATTTCCAGGTGCTGGCTTAGAATGAGTTTTGTAACAGATATTTCCTGCTGCATCATGCCTTACTCCCAAGTCATTTTTCAATTACAGAAGTGAATGTAATCCCAAAGGCGCTGCTTTAAAACATTTTAAAAAACCATTCACAGAATTCACACTACCTTGCCAGATAATAATTGCATAATCAGTACATTGTCCATAAAAGCCCAGATGCTTGACAAAGATATTATTTGCTCTGATACTTAAAGTGATACTAAAGGTTCTTGTCTTTAAAATAACAAACATGTGCTCAGGTCCCCTGTCAGTGCTTTTGGCTCCTTCCCCCTGAGCAAGCCTCTAGCTATGGGGGCACTGGTACATGCTCGCTCCTGAGCCCAGCTTTCTGCATCCAAAAGACACAGCAGAGTGGAACTCGACCCCACATCACAGGCTGTGATTAACAATTGCCATTGGCTCCCGCTGATGTGTCTCAGCCAATATTGAGGGAGAGCCAGGAAGGTTGCGTCTCCTTTGCACATCGCTAGACCAAAATAGGGCTAAGATGAGTATTGGGGGTTGAGACTACTACACACTGAAGGTTTTTTACCTTCATACATATAATGCATGAAGGTAAAAGTATGCATGAAAGTAAAAAAAAAATTAAGTCTTTAAAACCACTTTAAGTCCTCCATATACCCAATAAATAATAAATACATTTGCATAATTTGTGGCCTAATGTGCCCCCATGGGAGTACTGAAGGTTTGAATTTTAAAATTATCGACAAAACCAAAACAATTGTATTGTAGATAAAATAGTCACTTTTAAGAGGAAACTGGCTTGAGGATAATGCAATGTGTGTACTTTTGCAAGACATTATTGCAATCCTGATAGGCCTATTTGGTGTGGCAATGAAGTACAGGGAGATGTCACAAGTTATAAACACAAGAAGTCTTATTTAGAGTTTGAATGACCAAAATCCTTTATTTAGGCCAGAAGTGCCATAACTAAGAGTTTTAAGACTAAATCAATGTAATCTAAGAAGCAACAGGTTAGGTTATTCATGATGGCACTGATAGGCTGACAAGTAGCATTTTTTAGGTCCTTTGGCATCTTTGGTGGACCTTTGGCAGTTTAAAGAAGTAGGGAATATGATGAAGAAAAACATATGTAAAAGCCCTTTCTTTGCTTTAGTAGTAATACCCTTGCTATGAGTGCAGTCAGTCAATTATTGTATCCCCAATTTATGCGTGGGTAAAAGGTCTTTTAGTAATGGTAAAAATGTGGAGGAGTCAGCCAATAAGCTAAGACTTTTTATTTTATGTATTTATCACAATTAAGGATTACTGTGCTCCTACGTTTGTCAGCTTATTCTAGGTCTGCTGGGTGTTTTTTGTCTAGTTCAGAAAGATTTGGGTCAACAAACAATTCTGACCCATATCATCCCTTGCCAAATCTGTCTTAAGCACATTATGCAATGATTTATCAGACAATTATTGACAGCGTTTTTCACAAGCTTTATCTGAATAAAATGGTTTTATTGTGCTTGATTTTACAAATCTATTCAGATACAATTAAACAATTTAAGTTTGTTAGTGGGGCAAAATTTAAACCCATTTTCAGAAGGCAAATTTTGCCATTAGTTAGTGTTCTGGAAGTCAAATGTACAGTATTAGTTATAACACTGTTACATTTTTTTTTTTTAATGGTAGACCAAGGGGTAAGAGCTCTTACCTCTACTATCTTCTTCTGACTCTCCTTCATTTCTCATTGTTCTGTAGATGCTTTTTCATCCACCTTCTGGATCACTACCGTAAATCTCACGTTTTGTTATAACAGTCTGTTTGGGAAACAATGTCCTGTATCCCCAAATCACATTTTAATATTGGTTATTAAGTGTTCTTGCATGGCAAGACCACTTACTGTTATCTCACATATATTCTTATTATTATAGCCAAATTTACCACCCTAACTCCTCCCACAGTTTTTACACTACATAGACAGTAATATACCGAAACGTGCGGATTGTTCCAGATTGGTGTGCTATTACTTTGTGGAACGTTTCGCCGAATGGTTCACGAAATATCGGCGTTTTTGTGGTGAAATTGGTCCAATAGGAATGAATGGCGGAATGTTCAAAACTAGAGTGGGAGCTGACAAAACCTTTTCACAGTTACTTCAGCCATTCCAACCCCACAACAGTTACTCAAGCCACTCCACCCAGTTACTCCGCCCACTCCAGTTGTAGACTACTGGTGGAGGCAAGAACACTTCACACAATTTCCCCAGAAATTGTAGCTTTTCTAGTTATTATTCACTCTGTTACTGTATATTACTAAATACATCCATTCCATTTTATATGTTGGGGACAACTTTAGCCATTCGGTTTCCAGGTCTTTCACTTCTTTTCTACCAAGGTAGACAATATGATTGGCACTGGATACATTTTCAAATATGACCATCCCATCCACTAATCACTGATACTTAAAACAGAGTCAATGTACCAAGCCAATCCAAGGGGATTAGTACCTCCTGAGATTTGTGAATAGCAATCACATGCTATTGTTTAAACAGCTGAACACTCCCCTTCCTTTTTCAACAGTGGAAGAATGTAGAAGTTTGTGAATGGTTTTGACCCTTTCCCCCCCTTATCCTGCAAATTTAACCCCTTAATCTCCACCTTGCCACTGTAGGTCACCAGTATATTAACCCCTCTGTATGACGGGTATCTAGTGCACCACTACCAAGCTCAGTGTTGTAACCCTCTCAATACCAGTTTTTTTTTTTAATTTGCAAAAAATTGTGGCAAGAAATGAGATTACCTCTGGGGAGTCTACTTTTCAAAAAGGGGTAATTTGGGAATGTTTCTCACTGTCCTGGTATTTCTATTTTATCAGAAAGTAAGGCCTAGTTCTTGCATGGGGCAGCCCTTGCTGCCCACCTGTAAAGAAATCTGCAGTGGACAAATTTTCAGAGTGCACTGGAAAGGTGGTAAGGAGGCAATATGTCACCTCCTCCTGCCTGTTTTAACCTCAAAAAGGTTGATCCACTGCGCCACATCCCTGTGCATTAAGCATGGTCGCAGGGTGCTTGTGGCACGGTCCTTTACACTTAAATTGGTTGCATTCAACAGTGGTACTGCCTACTGAATGCAACATGAGGTTTAACTTTCGCTGCAGCCATGACATACAGTCATAAGAGACTGCATGTCCTTCTTTAGGTGGGTGGTCAGGGGGAGTAAAACCACAGCTCAACCCCATATGTTTACCACCCCCTGGCCGCCTGTGTGAATGAGCCCTAAGGGAAACTGATTTTTTTTTTTCAAGAGGCAAAAATCAAAATTTAGACCCTCATGCTTGCTTCCAGACACATGTTCCTAAGCCATCCTGCAATTTCATGGATCAAAGGCACAGTGTTTTTTTTTATACCAGCAGTTAGTTAGAGGGGTGTGAAGGAGGTCGCTAATGTCCTGGAGTTAGATGTTAAATAACACCAAAAGAAAGCTCTATCTGTCTCAAAAATGGTATAAAATGAATTTGTATACAGTGTTGTATAAGCAAGTAATTGTCAGTTTAGCCTTGTTCACATCATGGTGCAGGGAAGGCAGTTTTTCTGCACGTGTTCTGCAAGGGCACAACAAAATCAATTGTTCTCTATGTGCCCTGTTCACACCACAACACTAGTATCACATGCAGATTTGTTCTGCGCAGGAATCTGCAATGTGTATAAAACTCAATGAAGCGTGCATTGTGATATCTACCCCAAACTTATGAATTATGTGGAAGCTGTGGATTTTGTGATAGCCTACTGAGGCAATAAAACACTGTTTTTGATCATGAGAAATGTGAGTGGTCTGGCATATGTTTTTTAGCATTTTCCAGAGTACTAGCAGTATCACACTATTGTTATAAATTTTGTTTCCCCGCACTGCTGTGGAGTTTGATAGAGGAGAAGGCAGGAGCGAAGGGAGGAGTATCCTTTATCTTATGGTGGAAAGGAGTCTTGGAGGTCCTGGAAAAGGGGGGTTTAGGAGCCCAAAACAATCCTAAAAGGCGTAATACTCACCAATATCTGGTGAGTGCGGTTGATATTGTTTTCTCACTGGTGGATGGTGGAAGCATTATTTCTGGCACTGGGGAGAAAGGACTTTTCTTCTTGAATTTCAGTTATTTTGGACACTTTATATGATATGTGTTTAGGAATGTGTGTATCACACTAATATGCAATCCTTTCACCTTTAAGTTTTATCACATTTATATTAACAGTTATATTCTAATTATGTATTGAATTAAGGTGGTGATTTGTGCTGTTTATTATTTTTCTTTAAGTAATGCAAGAACTACTCTGAAGTCTCTGCAACTTTATGATATATGAATAGTTATCATTGGAAAAAATGGGATATGACTTGTCATGCAACTTTGATGTCCAAAGTCACATAACAAGTCACACAAAAAAAATATTGAATAAACCCTTGGTGCCCAACTTGTGGGCCAAGAGTTGCATATTACCTTCTGACATTTATTTTGTGGCACTCAGGACCCTCTGTGTTTTTTCCTACCTAGTTGCTTACTGAGGCCAGTGAATAGAAAACATTTTTTACTGAGTATTGTAGTTAAATGATTTACTTTATTACTTTAACGTTGAGAGGGGAGCCCCAGTGTGTTGTGATTCTTTCATCTGAATGCTGGAAGGCATGTCAGTAGTACAGAGATGCCTTGGGACAGAATAACCTGTTTGCAGCAATCCTTAGCTAGTCTGAGAAGAAAAGTGTGAGGTCCTTTACGCACTTGAAATCCATCATATCAAGAAAATTGCCAACAGCTTTGTTAGACCCCCAATTCATTTTTATCTCCCCTTTTTTTCTTTTATACTACATTTTTAAAGAAACAAATGCTATCATTAATATGATGAATTAAAGATTTAGAGTAGTATAATACTTCTGGTAGTTATTTGGTGCATTTTTTAATGGAAGTCTACATATCAGATCTAAAAGAGAGACAACTAAAGGGGGGCAGAGGGAAGTGGCTCTAAAAAAGGGACAGTCCCTCCAAATAAGGGGAAGTTGGAGCTTTGTGGTAAGCCTTGTGCAGTTTGGTGCTTTTAAAGTAACTGCAACCTTCAAACTTGTTTTTCATAGTTAAGTCTTTATTATAGTGATTACCAAACTCTTTCTGCATTCTGTACTGTACAGATACTAGTGTATATGCACCACAGAAACTGAATAAGTCAAATGATACCTGCAATAACATACTGGTCCTTGGACAGGTTCTTGGTTACCTGTTCTTAGTACAATGACATACAGGCCACTTTATACATACTTTCAGTACAATGACATTCTAATGTGCACAACATGTTTGTAGCACCCTTCTAGTTAGCTAGGGGAGCTAGCTGATTTTTTTATAGACCAAAAGGCTGAGTAGCAGCCTGGGCAGTAGTCAGCTGGGTCAAATTTGGGTCAGAGCTGAGAAGCTCATCAGATCTGTTCTTTGATACCTCCCCCTGCTTTAGAATCTTGGAGAAGATTCTAAAAGCAGTGGGTGGGTTGAGGAGAGGCTGGTCTGCATACTCAAGGAACTCCGGCCAATCCCAAAGCAGCAGGATTGGTATCGGACCAGAGCAGCCCTTAAGTATGACTAAGCCTGCTCAGCAGCAGAAGCGTTTGGGTGGAAGATGTGAGGAAAGCTGAGATGCAGGAGCCTGAGGGGCCCAGTGGGAAGAGGTCTACCTACAGGAAGGAAGCTGGAAAGGAGGACCACTCAGCCTCACCGGCCCCCAGAGTAAGGACCACCTGTAGAGCCAAGAAAAGAGCCAGCCCAGCAGAAGGCCTGAAGATAGTCACCTACCTACACCAGCCCACAGGAGAGAGTAATCCTACACCCCCTGGGCCAGTTAAGGGGAAAAGAGCACTCTGATTGGAAACCTGATTAGCTCCTTACCTTGGACTGTTCAACTTATTGTGGCAGGCACTGGATCCCTTTGCCTAGGGATTCCCTCAGGCAGCTGCATAAGAGGTGGATTTATGTGGGGTCTGGAGTGATACAGTGGGAGAGGCTGTAGAACTGTCCAATAAGAGAAACCCTTCTATGGACTTGTACAGTATATAGTTGCTAAGGAATTTGTCCTCTGTTCACTGTTCCTTGGGCATCCCGTTCACCCCTTACCCCATCCAAGTTGTTAACCCCTTAATAAAATCTCCAGCCAAGCTCAATGACAGTTTACTGTCTCCGGAATTCAAGCCTGGCTTTGCAGAACTATAGGGGAACACAAATCTTCAGCAACTCCTGCCAGGGTGGTGCTACATGTCCATAACCTGATCCTGCAAGTCAGTCAGCTTTGTTGAATAACTGTTCAGAACCTTCACTTATCTAGCTTATGCAATGCATGCTTTCCAACATCTATTGGCAGGCACACATCACTGCACATGATTAAAGCAGTATAGAAACTATAGACCCTGTAGGTCACATAGAATGTGGTTTACAGGACAGATTAAACTTTAGATAAAGTCAAACTTTTTTTTTAGTTTTGGTTAGTGTTGAAGGCTTACTAGCCTTGTTACATTGTTATTGCCGGGCTCCTGATGAGGAAATTTGCTGTTTGTCCTGATGGCTATTCAGTGTGGAAAAATCCAAAATGTATAGTAGTCACCAGGATAGGAATAGAGGGTTAATTTTCCAATGCGGATACTAGTTGTTGAATGTTAGTTTTGAGAGATTTCTACTTACTTCCTGTTTCTATGGAAATAAAAATTAAGGTCATTCTCCCTATTGGGACACAGAGGGTAAAAAGAACCAGAGAGGTATTTTAATTCTTTCTAGCTCTGTCCAGTGCTTTATGAAATGCTTTGGCTTTAGCTATATTTTAAGGCCTCATCCACACTTGACATTTTTGCTTTGTCTCCTAGATGCCTTTCCTCCTGTCAGTGGTGTTTTGGCAAACAAAAAGCTTGAAGTTTGTAAACATGCATATCATGTTTAGGCTTAATTAGGTGTGTCAAACAGTTGAGTGTTAATTCATTCTATTGGCCAGGATAATAATTTATTCTGGCCATTGAAATTAATTAACACTTAAGTGCTAAGCTTGCCTAGTGCATTTAGACATGTTTACACACATCAAGCGTTTTTTCTGTCAAAACACCACTGCTTCAAGACACACTGACAGTGTTTTTTTTTTCCTCCTCTAAACTCCTCTAAATGCCTATGTGTGCATGAACACAGACTAACATGCAGGGGCATTTAGAGGCAGGAAAAAAAACAAAAACACCAGACAACCTCTAAGAGCAATGTCCAGTATGCATGAGGCCTAACTCTAAAGATTTAGCATTGAAGTATTGAGTATATACAGTTTCTAATGCTTTGTACTTTTTTACGTCCAGGCAGCAAGTGATTGAACACCTGAGCCCTTGTAGGCCAGGATGATGGGATTAGGGTGGATTCTGCTTTGCTCAGCAGGGGATCTGTCCTCTGATCCCTGCTGAGCAGAGCAGAGCAGAGTAGGCTGAAGACAGGTCCGTGTCCACTCTGTTTATGCAGACTGGACACAGACACAGCCCAATCTTCTCTATGGGCAGCAGATCCGTTTACACCCGACTGCCCTATGATCTGATCCTACCAGATGGAGGGCGACAGATCCCTTTCCATTTTTTTTAGTAGATTGGATTGGATTGGAGGTACCCTCAGGTACCATCTGCTTAGGTCCACCTGAAAAACTGACAGGTGGACCTGTTTTGATCTCCTGAGTGAAAGGGACCTAAGACTTCCCATACATTCCAGTCTGACCAATCTCTGTAAATCAACTTTAGTTGTTCTTAAATGATGTACTATAAGGACCTACCTAAAATATTAAATCAATCTGTACACAATTATCTAGACCAGTCATCTCCAAACTGTGGCCCAGGGGCCAGATGCAACCCTCCACTTGCTTTTATCTGGCTCTGGGGCACTATTTCATCCAATGATACCAACAATGGGGCACAATTCCTCCGATTGACACAAAGTATAGGACACAATTTCTCCCAATGACACAAACAATGGGGCCCTTTGACACCAATGATGTGGTACAATTCATCTCAATGACACCAGCAATGAGGCACAATTCCTCCCAATGACACCAAAGATGTCCCAATCTGGCCCTCTTAAAATCTGAAGGACATTAAACTGACTTTTTGTTTGGAAAGTTTGGAGACCCCTGATCTAGACCCTTGCACTATATACTTGTTGGTAATTCGAACAGAGATTGTACAGTTAGATCTTAATGTGTGTTGTGAGCCTGAGTCATAAAAAAAGCAAAAAAACACATTAGGCTGCTGGCAAGTGTAAAGAGCAAGCAAACAGTGGGAGGAGGTGAGCAATCGCTAGGAAGTGCGGAAGCTTTCCCCAATCAGCACAATTGGACATTCAGAAATTGGGTAGATTGAGACACATATTTGCGATTTTTGAAGGCTATACCATTTTTAAGTAACAGTCACTTTAAGGTAGAAAATCTATTTACACCGTGTTCCAAATTATTATGCAAATTATATTTTTCTCATTTACCTAAATAATTGATGTAAATAACAGTCAGCATAATTCTCATGTTATCAACTATTAAGAGTACAATTCAAATTTAATTGAACAAACCTCCTAATGATAACCATATTTTTTTTAAACATAAAAAACTTACAATGCTCGGCTCCAAATTATTACGCACAGTAAGTTTCAAAACACTTTATAGGTTGTAAAGAACTGAAAATTGTCATTTGTTGTGTTTGCAGCATATTTACTGAAATCAAAAGCGATTTCAGTCAAACTTTTAACAACATTTTAACTTTTTAAACATTTTAACAGGTCATGTTACATTGTAACATAGGAGCCCTTATTTGATAGCAGCTTCACAAGTCTTGCATCCATTGAACTTGTGAATTTTTGGACAGTTTCTGCTTGAACTTGTTTGCAAGATGTTAGATTAGCCTCCCAGAGCTGCTGTTTGGATGTAAACTGCCTCCCACCCTCATAGATCTTTTGCTTGAGGATGCTCCAAAGGTTCTCAATAGGATTGAGGTCAGGGGAGGATGGAGGCCACACCATGACTTTCTCTCCTTTTATCCCCATAGCAGCCATTGATGCAGAAGTATTCTTTGCAGCATGAGATGGTGCATTGTCATGCATGAAGATGATTTTATTACGGAAAGCATAGTTCTTCCTTCTGTACCAGGGAAGAAAGTGATCAGTCATAAACTAAAAAAATACTTTGCAGAGGTCATCTTTACACCTTCGGGGACCCTAAAGGGGCCGACCAGCTCTGTTCCCATGATTCCGGTCCAAAACATGACTCCACCACCTCCTTGCTGACGTCACAGCCTTGTTGGAACAGGGTGGCCGTCCACCAACCATCCACTACTCTATCCATCTGGACCATCTAGGGTTGCACGGCACTCATCAGTGAACAGGACTGTTTGAAAATTAGTCTTCATGTATTTTTCTGCCCAATGCAAGTGTTTCTGCTTGTGAGCATTGCTTAGTGGTGGCCGAATAGAAGGTTTATGCACAGTTGCAAGACTCTGGAGGACTCTACACCTTGATGTCCGTGGGACTCCAGAGGCACCAGCAGCTTTAAATATCTGTTTGCTGCTATGTAATGGTATTTTAGCAGCTGCTGTCTTGATCTGATGCATGGATCTGGCAGAAATCTTCCTCAATGTGCCTTTATCTGCACGAACCTGTCTGTGCTCTGAATTAGCCGCAAATCTCTTAATAGTGCGATGATCACGCTTAAGTTTTCGTGAAATATCTAATGTTTCATACCTCGTCCAAGGCATTGAACTATTTCACTCTTTTCGGCAGCAGAGAGATCCTTTTTCTTCCCCATATTGCTTGAAAATGGTGCTCTGCTTAATAATGTGGAACACCCTCCTTTAGTAGTTTTTCCTTAAATTGGGCTCACCGGCAATCTGATTATCACAGGTGTCCGAGATTGTTTTCAGTGATCAAAAGAGCCCTAACACACAATGCCATCCATGAGTTAAACTGAAAAACAAAATATTTACTCTTTGTGACACTTAAATAGAATTTGCATAATAATTTGGAACTCGGTGTAAGATGTTTTGATGTCTTATCAGAAACAGATATTAAACAAAGCTCAAACATGGCAGGCCCATTCTTATTTGTCTATAAAATCTGTATTTGCTAAAGGGGTCAAGAGGTGTTTTAATCGAGGAAATGAAACTAAACATAGGTATTTTATTAGTCATCCTCACTCTTACTGCTTTATCATAGGCACGTCCCTCTCCTCAAACAACCATTTAAAGAGGTTCTTCAGTCCTGTATTAAAGTAAAAATCAGCAGCTACAAAAACTGTAATAATTATACATTCACCTATCCCAGGATCCAGCGGTGTCCTCACCCGGCCAGCTTCGGAATACTAACTGTGGGCAGCCAGCTGTGACAGCTTGCTGCTTCCTAGCCTGCTAATCACTGTGCATACGCTAGCTATCTGATTGGTCCTACAGCTTTCTGGAACATTTGACATATCTCAGAAGGCTGTGGCGGGAGAAGGGGGCTGAACGTCTGCTCAGATCGCTGTGGCGATCTCACCGAAAGTGGGGGAGCATGTACCCACTACCCCCCAAAAAAATGATATGCCAAATCTGAAGGAGGGGAGGAACAGTAGAACTTCCCCTTTTGGGTGAAGTTCCGCTTTAAGGTGTTTACAGTCCAGCTTGGTAAAAATAAATAGTATTTTTGCTGCTAGCCCAGAATTCCACTGTAGCTCTGAGCCTTTGGCTTACAATTGAGCAATAGAAATGACCTCTTCAATCCCGACATGTTTGTTTTAATGTAAATGTGTATGTTTTGTAATTATTAATAGCTATTTAAAATGTTTAGAAAAATCCCAGAAAAAAAAGGTCTGAATGGCCACTGTGTGAAATCTTTCACTTGTGTAAATATTCCTTAGATATTAGTATGTGTTGATTTATACAGATGATTCATCTAAAGACGACACTCATGAAAGCTTTTTTCAGTCCATTTTAAGGGAAAACTAGTTTTTACACTAAAACTCCTGCCTAAGAGCAGTTACTGGGTAAGATTGGGAAAAATCACCCTGCCTGCAACTCCAATATCAACACAGGGCAGCTAATAACAATACATGATAATGGTATAAGTGTGGATTAGCTTTGGGAATGGTGGTGATTATCTCCAAGGTTGGAGAAACTCTGTAATAATAGGATTAGAAGAGGGTTTTCAGCTTAAACCAAACAAAAACCAACACTTCTGGGAGTGTCGATCTTCTGATCCTCCGCTGTGATTCAAGATGGCTTCCGCTGACCTTTACGTCACTACAGGACACAGTATAACGGTATCCATGCTTCCCTTTAAAAAAGTAGATAGCTGGTAATCTTTTCCAAATGGCCCAGTCAAATTGATTAATGGCAACCAATTCTATAATGCTACTGCAGGACAGTGTTGAAAAAAAGTGTTGTAAAAACTCCCTGTCCATGAACCTGGCAATTACATGTTTGCTTAGGAAAGTCAGGTAAGGTATGCTAAAAGGTATGCTGAAAAACAAGAATTCTTAAGTTATAAATATCAGTTATGCTGCAGTCAAACTTTCCATGATGTGTTAAAGCTTCTGAGAAATATGCTTAAAGTCTAACTCCTGGAAGTAGAAAAAATGTTGAGCTTGAAAATTTTTTTTTTTTTTTTTAATTCTACTTAATTCTATGTGCTACTTTGCACTGCAAAAATGCAGCATGTGTAAATTTTTCCCTAGCACACATCAATGCAATGTTTTGAATTGGGAACAAAGACAGCAATAGTATTTGTTGTGTTCTTGCATTCATCAATGCAGCTGAGAACACAAGCTTTTATGAGACAGGTTTGAGTCTGAATTTTGGTTCATTGCCCTGTGATCATGGTGTATGATCATTATACAGTATGATTCTACCTTTTATTGCTCTACCTTGGGGTGAAGATAAAAATAAAAAATCAGTTATGTGATCATGAGAAGAATAGTACAGTAAGGCTGTTTCAATTGGCCTATTAATTTAAGCAAGAAAAAATCACTAAGAAAATATATATAATAGTTACCCTCCAAGGGTACTAGGTAGTCGTTTAGATGGCTGATGACCAGACCCAAAGATGGCTGCTGATTAATGGGTGAAGTTTGTCTTCCCCAAAAAGCTATTTTTCCCAAAATACTTAGGTTTAAGCAGAGTGCCCTGGCTTCAGTGAAGTATGTGATCTAGATGACGTGGTTTGATTAGATCAAAATGATATTCCTCAGATGATGAGTCTCTCTAGATCACGGGTGTCAAACTGTCGACCCTTCAGCTGTTGCCAAACTACAAGTCCCATGAGGCATTGTAAGACTGACAGCTACAAGCATGATTCCCAAAGTCAGAGGCATGATGGGACTTGTAGTTTCGCAACAGCTGGAGGGCTGCTAGTTTGACACCCCTGGTCCAGATGATGGGCGTGTATCCTCTCTTGATGGTCACATCTGATGATGTGTGTTGATTAGTCTCCTTCCTGTCTACCTGACTTGCTATTTTATCCTGTTGCAAATAATACACTCTTGACCTGGTCCAGAAGGTGCAATCTCTCTCTGATTGGTGAGTCAGTATAATCATCAACCCTGTGTTGACCTACGCATTAGATCACTTGGCCATCAGTAGGCAACCTAGGACCAGAAATATCTACTCTGAGTTTATCTGGGAAATTAATTTTCTGGTGATTAACCCTTATAGAGTAAATGTATCTTTATCTACACAGCTACAATTATGTCAGTTTATCTAAAATATATAGGATGCCTTGGAGGGTCTGGTGATTTTTCTAATTTATGGTAGCAGCAATTAGATGAACATTTTTTTCTACACAGAGTTGAATTTCAGATATTGCAATTAAAATACATCAACATGATTTGCACCCTTAAAGCTATTATTTGAATATGGTTACGTTATTATTATTATTATACGGTATTTATAAAGCGCCAATAGTTCGCTCAGCGCTGTACATTACAAAGGGGGACAGAACATGTGACAGAACAATACCAATACAATGCAAAACATTGAGGGCCCTGCTCTTTCGAGCTTACAATCTAGGAGGGAGGGGATAGTGGTACAGGAGGAGATAGCTGTGGGGGATGGAGTGGTAGGAAGAGTGGAGGAGGTCAGCAAGTTAGCAGGGGATGGGGTAGGCTTCCCTGAAGAGATGGGTTTTCAGGGTGCGCCTAAAGGAGAGGAGAGTAGGTGATAATCTGATGGGTTGGGGCAGGGAGTTCCAGAGGATGGGTGACACCCTGGAGAAGTCCTGGAGGCGGGCATGGGAGGAGGAGACCAGGGAACTAGAGAGAAGGAGGTCTTGTGAGGAGCGGAGTGTGCGTGCTGGGCGGTACTTGGATATTAGGTCAGTGATGTAGTTCGGGGCAGTATGGTGGACAGCTTTGTACGTCAGTGTTAGGATTTTGAATTTGATCCGTTGCGCAATCGGAAGCCAGTGGAGGGATTGGCAGAGGGGGGTGGCAGAAACAGAGCGGTTGGAAAGGTGAATGAGTCTGGCAGCCGTATTCAGGATCGACTGAAGCGGGGATAGCCAGCGGCGAGGCAGGCCAGTGAGGAGGGAGTTGCAGTATATAACACACACATATATTTCTAACACTGGTGATTAACCCTTATAGAATAAATGTATCTTTTCCTACACAGCTACAATTATGTCAGTTTATATAAAATATATAGGACACATTGGAGGGTCTGGTGATTACCTAAATTATGGTAGCAGCAATAAAATTTAAATTTTCTTCTATACAGAGTTGAATTTTAGACAGCAATTAACTTCAAGATCATTTGCACTCTTTAAACTATTTGAATATGGTGACATTATAACGCACACATATATTTCTAGCACTACTGATTACAAATAAACAAACATATGGAATATTATGAACTAACCCGTTTTAAAAAATACATTTTGTATCATAATCACATCTTTTCGTATAGTGTGATATACTGTATATGAAAACAGTGGTGTTACTTTTTAGACCTTTTTACCCCAAAATAAATGAGCTTTAATTGAGTCTTGAGTGCATCGATATAAATTGAAGTGTCCACATATTTTTAGAGTTAGCATTCATAATATAATTGCTTTTGTGATAATATAATTCATGATGTTTGAATTATGTTGTCCTCATAACATTGGAATATAGAGAAATTTTTCCCATTGTACTTCATTTCAGTGAATAATAGAGAGATACTGCCATTGTCCAAAATGTCCAAGGATGTTAATTTTGGTTCAGCTGAGCACACAGAAATTTAGTGACTAGTTTAATTTTCTCTCCAACTTGTTGATCTTCCTCATTGCTGGAAAAATGAAATCTCAGGTAGACTAGAGGACTCATTTACCATTGGTTTATTTTGTTTGTGCAGTCAACTTTGTCACAATCATGCACACAAGGAGAGGCTCAGTTCTCCATTTTGCTCCAAATGTCTGCATTTTGGTATTTCTCTTAAACTCATATGCCATCACCTGAGGGGGGGGGGGTGTAGCAATCGTGCATACAAGAGCCAGGCACAGTCCTCACTGTGTTAAGATGTCTTAATGTTATCCCCTCCTTTCCCCTCCCTCAGGAATGCAATCAGTCTATGATGCTGAGCTCCTGCCTAACAATCCTTTGACTAAATAAGGCAATTGGGTTCTGTTGTAAGAGACACCTCTTTGATTTTGAGTAGGAAAAAGAGGCTGTTATCTTGTGTGTGTAGACAGAGAAGTGAGGACCCTCTGCGTTTAACATCTCACAGAGTGAGAGAAGCAGAGTCTCCTGCAATGAACCAACGAAACTAGCAGTCCAGACACAGAAATCCCTTTTTAGCTCATCAGACTTGAAACTGCTTAACCCCAGGCATCTATTTGGCAAGTACTTATTTACCTAAACTTGTGTTATCTGTTTGATGTGCTGTTGTGCTCTGTGTATATATATGTATATATATATATATATATATATATATATATATATATATATGTCACATCTTTTTTCTGTAAATATTTCTGCTGCACCCTTTTGCCCTTTTAGTAATAAATCTTACTTTCTGAAAGTGTTGAACTGTTTCTATAGCCCTTTAATGTGACTTACAAATCCCTGCCGCTGAAGAGCGCTACTATGAGTGTTTAACCCTCTGTATAACCTGTCTGTGGAGATAGAGGTATACCGACGATTAACCAATCATCCTAGTGTATTGCTGAGTTTCCTCTTTCTCTATACAAAAAGGAGGTGGTGGCAGTGTGAAGGGTTAATTGCGGAATTAACCTGACCCAGTAGCAAACGCTCCCAGGCTGCAGGTATGTCGATTGTGGTCCAATTAGCTGGAAAATCGCTGTGCAGGGTGCAGCTGGGCATGGCATTGTTACACACATGACATTGCGGTGTTAGATTGGCTAGTCCTTCGGTCACGAGTTTGGTGAGAAGATCAGGGGTCTGACGCCATGCCGTCACATATTGGTTGTCAGCGTATGTGGGATAGTTGCATTAAGAGCTTCAGTGCAGTGTTAAAAAATTGGCTCTGCACTGAAGGATTGTAACCTTTCCAGAAACAGTCCTTAGAAACAAGCAGTGCCTATTTGTTGTATATATATATCTATCTATATATATAGATAGATAGAGAGAGAGAGAGAGAGAGAGAGAGAGAGAGAGGGAGACATATAGCAACAGCTCCTTCCTTTTTCTACTTTCTATTCTATCTTTGCTTGCAATTATGCCTGGTGAAGCAGAATACGAGAAAATGAGCAAAAGGTGATTTGAGGGCAGAATGTACCTCACGAGGAATGGACGTCGGTCGCAAAAATCGTGAAGATTTGATTCACTCCAGACCTACTGGAGTATGATATCCGAGCAGATCAGAACTCGGGGGAACTTGACCATGATGGGGTTCCCACTACATCCGATCCCAGTGGCTCAGAGACGTCCTTGCCGGAGAGGCATACAGAGACTGACACTGGAGTATCATCAAATATTATCTTCACACCACCGCCTGAGCGGGCCAGCACCGGAGTGCCTATAACCAGCAGAGGCTCTCCTCAGATGCAGGAAGGAGGCAGATCCTGAGGCATACCTGCGGTTCATGGAACGCCAAGCAGCGGCTGACAGAGAAGCTGTAGAACACCTGGCTGACAGAGAGGCTGCAGAATGCCAGGCTGACAGAGAGGCTGCGGAATGCCAGGCTGACAGAGAAGCTGTGGAACGCCAGGCTGACAGAGAAGCTGTGGAACGCCGGGCTGAGAGCGAGGCGGTGCAGAGGGAAGCTGATCGTCGGCACGAGCTGGAGATGGTGAGGCTCCAACCACAGCGACAGGTGCAGAACCCCAGGTCCCTAGAGCACAGGGACACAACTCTGGCCGTGGGCACAGCAGCCAAGTTTCCAGTGATGAAAAAGGATAGTGACATTGACACGTATTTACTGTCATTTGAAAAAACGTGCCGTCAGTACCATGTGCCCCCAACTCAATGGGCTCGGTACCTGACACCAAGGCTACGAGGCAAGGCCCTGGATGTGTTTTTTGAATTGCCAGAGGGGCAGGACGACGATTATGAAGCTTTAAAATATGCCATCATCCGGAAGTACCAGATGACCCCGGAAGTGTACCGCAAGCGGTTCAGGTCCTTGAAAAGGGGACCTGGGGACTCTTACACGGATGTGGCGAGTCGTTTACGCACCACATTCCGACAGTGGACTAAAGGACTGAAAGCTGATTCCTACGAGTCTTTAGAAGATCTCATGATACAAGATCAACTCCTGCATATCTGCCCGGCAGACGTCAGAAAGTTTGTCTTAGAAAGAGAACCAGCCTCTGCTAAAGCTGCAGCCGATTTGGCAGATACCTTTGTTCACACGCGGGTGTCTGACCCTCGTAAGGCTCCCCCAAATGGATGGAAAGGAGGGAAATCATCCATAGCAACCCCTCCTACGCCGGTGAGTCAAGATCCTCCTCAACCAACACCTGCAGCACCTGGGGCCAAGCCATTCCTGACTGACAACTGCAGATGTTTCACCTGTGGGACATCTTAGGACGCAGTGTCCTGAGCAGAAGAAGATGACATCATCTGGCCAGCCGGCCAGCAACTCTTCTTCCGTGCTGTTTGTCCGCAGGAAGATGCGGGTAACCCCCGCCAACTTGCAGCCATTCACTGTGGGCAACCGGTCTGTAACTGGTTTCCGGGACACCGGAGCAGAAGCCACCTTGATCTGGCCAGAGGTGATTAAGCCAAGGAACCTCATCCCAGGAAAGTTCCTTACCCTCACAGGAGTTGGGGGGACCCGTTCATGCATACCCTGTGCAAAGGTATTCATCGATTGGGGTGCAAGAAGGGGGATGAGGGAGGTGGGGGTCTCGGATGAAATTCCCACACCTGTTTTGTTGGGTGCCGATTTGGGTACTCTTGTGTCCTATTACACTCCTGCCGAGAATACCCAGAAGGCCCCCCTGGAATTCTCTGGACATGCTAAGGTACTGTGTGCAGATGTCTGGGTAATGTCTGGGCAACCTGTGGATGGACAGAGGGAGGGGGTTGGGAATGGAGTGGGGTGGCTTCTTCATTAGATTCTTAAAGATAAAGATTCTTCATTAGCTGGAGAATGAGAAGAAATCCCCTTGCATGGGGAGATATTGAACTCATGTGTCATTGATATTATAAATGTAACTGTTGATAATGATGATGATAGTGATGACGATGATGCTGATATTGGTAATGTCAATAACGATGAGGATAATGATGACGATGATGCTGATATTGATAATGTCAATTACGTTGATGATAATGTTGGTAATGCTAATGATGATGATGGTCATGATGATAAAAATGACGCATTTTCATTGTTGGGGGTCATCCACAGTGCTGTGAAGGGGGCAGAGGTACAATCTCTGGGGGCTGAGCAAAGGGATGGTCTGGATAGGCCTGTTCCTTGCCCAGGCCCTGAGGATTCTCCCTTGATAAGCGCACAGCCATTGTCCGGGCATGGTACTGGACAGCCGGCTGGGACTTGTAGTTCCACGTGTAAGGCAGCACTGGAAAGCAATTCACACATGGACCTCAGCAGCCAGATAGCTGTGAGCTACCCTGATGAGAAGGGTAAACAAAGGCCTGACAGTGAGACTGAAAGCATGTCATATGATCTGACCTGTCCTGGTGTGTCACCAGGCAGAAAAACATGTGTCCTAGGCAGTGACAGCACACCTGGATTGGAAGTGCGAGGGGCCTCATTGGAGTTGATCAGCGGATCTCCGAGAGGGGGCTGCGGCCTTCAGCTCCAATCACTTCTCCTTTCCATTCAGGTACAGAAGCTGCTGGCAAGGCCTATGAGAGATGGTGTCAGAGTTCAGGAAAACCTGGGGAGAGCTCACTGTGCTGTTCATGAGGTGGACGGCAGGGTGTATCTTTCCCCTATGCCTTCAGCCAACCTCATCTCACAGGAGGTGCAGACTGAACAGGCCAAAGAGACAGAGGGAATGGCGCCGTCAGGAATCCAGGGGTCAGCTAGAGTCTGGGACTCCCCGGTAGTCTCAGTCCCCAAACAGGATCAGATGACCAGACTTTGTGAGGACCTTGGAAAACTGAGCGCCATCCCTGTGGTTGTGGCCTACCCCATGCCCAGGAGCCATGAGGTAGTGAAGCATCCGGAAGGGGCCCACTGTATAACCATCATGGACCTAAGCAGAGGGTCTGGGCCACCATCTCTAACCCAGGAAGCTCAGGATGAGTCAGCCTTCACCTGTGGCTTGCCTGAATTCCCGGGAAAGCTAATTGGGGTTGAGAATGCACCAACCACCTTCCCAGGGGTCAGGAATGGCCTATACTGTGGAATGGGACTGGGTGCAGTTGCCCACTTTAGGGGCCTTGCGGTGTTTGGCCCTGTCTGGGAAGAGCAACTCGGGCCCCTGTCACTAGTCAGGGACAAACTGCCCATGCCTAGTCTGACAGTCGAGAATGGTAACTGCCAGAGATGCATGTCAGTGGTTCAGTTTTGGGAACCGCCGGTAGGAAGAGACCCCCAGAGGTCTGGGAATGGGGAGACTGAGGCAGTTATGGCCTGGCTGACTCCCCAGGCCAAGAAGCAGGTTTCGTCAGTCTTGGGCGCAGCCGGCTACGGTAAGGTGCATGGGTGCAACTATCATGGCTCAGCTGGACCCGTGACTGACTTAGCAGACCGGAAACTGACGGAACTGGTGTCCTGGATGCTAGCAGGTAAAGAGGACTGGTAATCTTGGATGAAGGTACCTGTGGACCCATCCAGGCAGCGAGTTCCAGAATTCGCCTGTCCGGTTCCGGTACATACAGGCGCCACTACCTTCGGGTCAGATGTAGTCCTGGTTCAGAGGAAGGAGATGGGAGAGGGAAAGCTCATTCTCTACCTCGACAAAAAGCTACATCTCAATATGTTAGCAGATGACACCCCTGAGCAGAAGTGTTTTGTGAACAGGTGGGCACCCTGGCAGTCGCCACGATATCCGGATAGTCACAGCCGACTGGTGCTCCCCCATGACCAGTCACTTGGTCGGCACAACAGAAGGAACCTGGTTCTCCTGCAGTGCAATGGCAACCTGTCAACCCAAGGTGAACCTCTGGGCAGAGGTCGGATGCGTCAGGAGGGAAATTGTAGTTCCCTCCCATGCAACCACCTGAGGGGGGAGGTGTCACATTCATGCACACGGGGAGCCGCGGTTCTCCATTTTGCTCCGCAATAGGGAGTGTAAACATCCAATAGGCTGACACGTTTCGAGGACTTGCCGTTTTCTCAGAGCCACTGAGGAGGAAACGGCGGACTCTTACTAAGCGCTGTGTTGACCAAGCTGTTCTTTTATGACGTGCCTTGACTTGTCGTTTGTGAGTACAACACCTACTTTATTTAACATATTTTATGGTAATGCACTAGGCCTGTGCGCTCTCTGTTTGTTCTTTCCTTATTCAGAGCTGTGTAAATCTCAGGACTGGATGAACAGAAATGCAAATAATTTGGCAAGTAAAACTCATATACACCGATTTTCATAGCTTTTTGACCATTCAGCTAATATTAAGTGGGTCTCTATTTTGCCTCCACTACAGCCCTGATCTGTCGCAGCATGGATGCCACTAGACCTCTGAAGGTATGCTGTGGTATCTGGCACCAAACCATCAGTAGCAGATCCTTTAAGTCTTGTAAATTGTGAGGTGGAACCTCCATGAATCAAACTTGTTTTCCAGCAGATCTCACAGATTCTCGATTGAACGAAGTTCTGGAGAATTTGGAGCTCAATCAACACCTCAAACTCGTTGTGTTCCTCTAACCTGTCCTGAACCATTTTTGCAGTGTGCAGGGCACATTATCCTGCTGAAAGAGGCCACTGCCATCAGGGAATACTGTTTCCATGGAGGATTGTACTTGGTGAGCAGCAATGTTTAGGTAGGTGGTATGTGCCAAGTAACATCCACATGAATGGCAGGACCAAGGTTTCTCAGCAGTACACTGCCCAAAGCATCACAATGCCTCCACCTGGCTTAACTTCTTCTCAAACTGCATCCTGGTACCATCTTTTCCCCAGGTAAGTGACGCACACACACCTGAGCATCCACATGATATAAAAGAAGACATGATTCATCAGACCAGACCACCTTCTTCTATTGCTATGTGGTCCAGTTCGGATGCTTATGTGCCCATCGTAGGCCCTTTGACTATGGACACAGGTCAGCATGGGCACCCTAACCAGTCTGCGGCTATGCAGCCACATACACAAAAAAATGCAATGCCCATTTTTTCTGCTGTTTACACATCAACCTCAGGGAGAACATGTTTACCTGCTGCCTAATATATACCATGATTTTAAATGCCATTGTAACCAGATAATAAATGTTATTCACTTAACCTGTCAGTGGTCACAAAGTTATGGCTGATTGGTGTATGTATTTCAGCTGTATATTGTGGATTGCCTGGAGCTCAGCTTTATCTAAAGGATGCCTGGGATCTTGCTTGTGCAGCCAAATATAATACTTAATATTAATAATAGGGGAGTCATGGGAACCATCAGAGAGTATTTCTGAAGCTGTGTGAAACTTGCAAACCCTAGTACAGCAGTGAAAGACTTAGAACTGGTGTTTGTGTAGACGTCCTGACAATAAAGCATTTATCCAAAACAATTCAATAAAATTGAATTCAGTAGTTTTTACTAATGAAAGAAGTTTGGTTTGTGTGTTGAGCTGACTCTCTGACTTACTTTTGCTTTCTTACTATTTTTCTCTGTAGTCTGAACAGCTACATTCACACCTGAGTGGCATTTTTAGAAGTGTATTACAAGCATTTTACAGCTTCAGGTGTTTTCTTTTATCCAATAGGAAGCACTAGGGGGAGGAGAAGTGGAGGGCTGCTGTTTGAGCAGAACATGTGTGGGTAGGTGCAGATCAATGCGACAATAATGAGTCTGGGTGCAGATAACTCAAAATTGTATTGAAGAGAATGTTCAACTTACAAACAGCCCAGCTGATGAACGACTTACCAGGTAACACTCACAGTTCTGTGTAATTCAGAAATGCAGCAAGTAAGATGCACCAACAGCGTCTGTCTCAGAGGGCGAAATATGGCCTGGCCAGTCTGGTCCCAATGGGGAGGCCACTGATAAAGGATGGCGTGTCCCTAACCTGTCCCTATTCATCAGGAACCTCTCCCTGCAGCTAATCACTTTCCCTAACAGGCAGGTGTTCTCTCCATACTCTTACCACTTTGCAAAAGCGCGCCAAAGCCTGGGGGCAGGGACTTAAAATTACTCTGTTAACCCAACACTTCTGCCAGGGGTCACCTGAATTCAACAAAAATGCTGCCTTAGGGGCCAGGAAACCATAGAAATACTAGGTTTTTCTTGACTTCCTTTCCAGCTGTGGTACCGCAGCAGTCAAGCACCACCTATAGCAGAGAAAGCAAACTATGCCTGCACCTATAAACGAGCATCAAAAAAGGCATTCCTATTGAACTCTGTGAGGCCTAATCTGCCTTCCGTCTGCCAAGAATAAGCTCATGTACTTTTTTGAGTGACAGACATTTTACTACAGGCGACAGAACACTCAGATGTCAACAGGGGCCATTTAAATGAATTGCATTTGTCTTGTTGAGTCTTTTGGAGCTGCAAGCAGAAAATCATTCAAGTATGAATAAGACCTAAACATTCTTCTTGGAATAGTTATTTGCTGCCTGAGGATACATAAAAAGCTGAGCTACAGGTACACCTACTTTCCTTTAAATATATTCCTCAGCAGACACAGAGGACATAAATCCATTATATGTGTACCAAATGTCTTTGAAAGTCCAGATATTACCTTGTACAGGTAGCACGGACATCCTCACTGTGCTATGCATAGCCTGTACGGAGAGCAGAGCTTTGGGAGGGACCCAGCAGGTCCCATGCACTAAAGGCTTTCTGCAGAAAACTACAGGAGGGGGCAGAGACAAGACCAGCCACCTTGCACAAGGAGATAGAGCAGCTGTGACTGGTCTTTATCACAGGAAGCTCCTACACAGAGTCAAAGTTGAACCCTGACTTCCTGCAAATATCTGTAGAAAATACACAAAGCACACATAGATTCTACCTTTTCAGCTCTGTCTGAAGTATAGGTGTTCTCTCAAACACAATAATAAACTAAATAAAAGTGTAGCCGATAAAGTGTTATCTCAAACACATAAACAATAAAACAAAATTAAAGTCCATCCATGTATGCAGCCTTTCAAGTGAATCAGTGAAATCCATCTATAATTAGCCAGTATACACCAAAGAGGCCTGTCTTCACCATCAGTGCCAGACAGGCATTGAAATGACCCCAAAATTAAACTTGAGGGCATACCCCTTAAAGCAATATCAATTGCTGGCAACGGTGGGCAACTCTTGTGATGTCTGAATCTCCTCAGAGTAGTGAGACGTGCCCCGTGTGGCCTTTTTCTATAGTTCAGGCTCCACCCAGTCACCTCATATCTTGGTGGCCAATCCTATCATAGCCACTTAACATCCCTGTTTTAGGTTTAGTCCCACGTAGCTGCCAAGCTTCCAGCAGTCAAGGCTCCCTTTCCCTAGGAGGAGGGAGGAAGGTCAAGGGGGCCTTCACTTATCACATCAAAATTCAAACACGAAAGCTAATACCGGCTCCAGCAGGTAGCTGATGTGACCTACTGGAGCCGGTACTAGCGACGGTGTTTGAATTTTGATGTGATAAGCGCTCTGTTTCTGATCATCAGTGTTAGGCCTGCACGTGCCATGCAAGGGTTGATTGCATGTTTAGGTCTAGGGGACTTGTTAACCACTCGCCCTCCTGAGGATTTACCCCCCTTCCTGACCATGCCATTTTTTGCGTTCCGACGCTGCGTTACTTTAACTGACAATTGCACGGTCATACAATGCTGCACCCAAATGAAATGCATGTCCTTTTTTCCCACGAATAGAGCTTTCTTTTGGTGGTATTTGATTGCCTGTGCGTTTGTTATATTTTGCGCTATAAAAAAAAAAGACCAACAATTTTGAGAAAAAAAAATATTTTTGAATTTTTGCTATTAAACATGTCCAGTAAAAAAATGTAAAAAGTCTAATTTCATCATAAATTTAGGCCAAAATGTATTCTGCTCCATGTCTTTGGTAAAAAAATCCCAATGTTTGTAAATTAATTGGTTTACGTGAAATTTATATCGTTTACAAATGGCGGTATATATACTGGGATTTATTTTTTATTTTTACTAGTAATGGCGGAGATCAGCGACTTATAGCGGGACTGCGGTGAGCATTCTGACACTGGGGGGAACTGACTTGGTGTCACTGACATCTCCAGTGACACCAAAACAGTGATCAGTGCTACAAAAAAAGCACTGACACTGTACTAATTGCACTGGGCAGGAAGGGGTTAACATGAGGGGCGATCAAAGGGTTAACTGTGCGTTGTTTCACTGTGTGCTGTGTCCTAGTGCTTCACTGTAATCACACTGCTTTGGATGGCTGTGCTGTTCACAGCCATCCAAAGCAGTGTGTGCGTGCTGACAGGGAGGAGAACTATTTTGTTTACAAACAGTTCTCCTCCCCATCGGAGATGCTTGGCAATCACTGGGCGCTGGTGAGTAAGTGATTGACAGCCGCGGCCACGAATGGCGGCATGGGTAGGGCACGTTGACACCTTGTGCATGCCCCCCACCCAGAAATGCGAAATCACGTATATACACATGTGATTTTGCACACCCATGCTGCCCTGTAGCAATAATTCTGCTATAGGGGGGACAGGAAGCAGTTAAAGAAGATTTGCTTACCTGATCTTCTACTCCTCTGAGCTGATAGACTGCAGTGCCCAGTGGTCTAAGATCCTGACATCGTCAAGAACAATGCAGGGTCCATAGCACTAGAAGTGATGACGCAAGAAACAGTACGCCACAAGTGCACAGGTGAGAGTCATCTGCTGGGGGAACAGAGGATTGGGGAAGCAAAAGTGCTTTAAAGGGTAGTAAACCGCCTGGAGAAAAAAAATGGGCTCCTACGGGTTTAAGTCAGAACATACTAATATCCACAGCATGCTACTACATTATGACAGACTTACCTCCAGCACAGCGCTGTCATGGCTCCCTGGTGCTGCCATCTTCACCCAATCTTCTTTCTGGGTTTCGCGGGCTCCGACCATATAAATGGGCGGAGCCACGATGATGCCCTTGGCTCCTGTATGGCTTTGAATGTCCGGCATGGCAATGCTGTTCCTTCAGACCCTATGCGTTGGTGACGTCACTGGCTGCATTCTGTATAAACAGTGCAAGTTTAGGAGATATTCACAGTACCTACAGGGAAGACTTCGTATAGGATTGCCTGTAGGTACAACTTAAGCAAAAGACTTTACTACTACTCAGGGGCGGACTGACAACTCATGGGGCCCCCGGGCAATAGGGGATCATGGGGCCCCTGTGTCCTTGTCCAAACTCAAAAATACCTATGAAAAAGGTATCAGGGGCATCTCATGGGGCCCCCTACTGACCCCG
Organism: Staurois parvus; assembly: GCF_062004578.1. NCBI lineage: Eukaryota > Metazoa > Chordata > Amphibia > Anura > Ranidae > Staurois > Staurois parvus. The sequence goes on from NW_028318841.1 coordinate 3,378,478, forward strand.
GGCGCCCTCGGGCAGTGCCCGAGTTTCCAAATGGTCAGTCCGCCCCTGCTACTACTTTAACTCTCCCCTAGACTAAACATGCAATTAACCCTTGCAGTGTGAGTTCAGCCCCACTCCAAGGGATCATTTTAAGGTTTTCCGGAGTTGGGCTTTAAGCTGAAACTCATTTATAAACTGTTTATTTGTATTAAGCTGTTTATTTTTGGCTGCACAACACTTGGCCAAAACAGCAACAAACCTAAATATAAAGCATTTCTAGTAAGTTGGATACTAATTGAGGTTTTTTTGTTTTGTTTTGCTGTCATGACAGAGCACAGTATGATAAAAAATCATCCCAAGGAAATAAAGAGCTCAGTGTACATGTGCAGTTTAGCTCATTTTACTTACTGATACATTTCCCAGCTGTGAGATTTCCTGAAATATGTACAACAAGCTGCCAGCTGCAAGCAGAATTCTTACCATTCTTTGCGGGAAGTTCACTGAAAGACGTTAATAATGTCATTTGTGAGATTTCAGACATTTTTTTAGATTGCAACTCCTTATCTCTAGTAAAATTTTATAATTAACTTCTAATGTAATCTTGGAAAACCTTCCTATTGTACAAATTCAGTCTACTAAATTCATCTTTAATTCAGCTTTTATATAATTTATTTATTACTAGACTTTTAAAGACTTTCTGAAGTCCCCTAGTTAGCAGTGTTGCCTCATTCCAGCCAATCTGAGCAGCTTAAAGTGGAACTTTATTAAAACAATTAAGTCCTGCTGGATCACTTCAGGCTGGCCCCTTTTGCAGGGATAGCTACTGTATGTAAAACATTACAAATAAGTGCCTAAAGTCCAGTAATACACCATCTCACCCTGCTCTTCACATGCTCTCTACTTTTCAGCATATTGCCAAAAATGTAGAGGCTGATCTGCTGATAGCCTAAAGATTTACTGCTGCTCAGTGGCTCCTGGCTTTACAAAATGGCAGCCTCCAGCAAGGAGAAATAGGAGCAATGCTGGAGGCAATTTACAGCACACACTAATTTTGGTAGCATAATTATTAATGTGGAATGTATGTTCCTTGCTAAAGAACATTTTTTTTTATCAAGCTGTTATGTGTAAAGTCCCACTTTAACTTCACTCTGGTTTGTCTGCCTGCTAACTGTAGAATGCATTTGGGCAGCTTTTCTGAATCATTACGACAGTGGAAGATTATAATAAGAGCAAAATGTAATAGGAAGCTGCCTGGAGTGCTTGTCTCAGAGGGGGTCATAGAGATGCTAAAGCCAAGATTTCTAAGTGTTTAGTATTTTTTTTTCACAAGGTTATCAACAATTATTCTTCGTATTGTTTTTAGCTAATATTTTATTTAAATGATCAAACAATCATGTGACAATAATGGGCACGCCCAAACCTGAGTCAGGAACAAAGCGGTACCCTTACCTTTCCTAGCATTGTCATAAATTTCAGTAAGGGCAGCAGGACCTTAAATCATACTCAGATCCTAGCAGTAAAAATACTGTATACACCATGTTATCAGCATTTGCATAATCATACTGAAACCCAGAGAACAGGCATCAGCCCATCAACAATGTGTTAATGTCATTTCAGTTTTATCAAACTTGTAGGTGGGACCTTTCTTAGGTACCTTGTATTGGTAGGGAACAGTTGCACACAGTGATAGGGTAGAATGTCTTTATGTAAGTTGGCACAGTCTAATAACAGTGCAGATAACTGATCTTTAGCACAGGTATATGCAATCCAACGTACCGTCTCAGTATGTTATGGGAGGTACTACTGGAGGATAGGTTTCATTACCAGGGGTAGTGTCTCTTCTTGGAAAAAGCTAAAGATGTTTTGGCAGTCTGTACTGGCTAATTTGCAAAGAGTATATGATATTCAAAATTTGGACACTACTTTCTGGATCATGCAGACATGTTTCACAAACATGCTTGAAAAAAAAAAAACCACAAATATCTGCATGCACTGACCCTTATGTATAATCCGAAGAAACTAGTGAGGACTCATTAAATAAAAGCAGCCAAGGGCCCACAGTGCAATTAATTTGGAACTCCACTTTCAATTATTTTAAAGTGGTTGTGAAGGCTCAAGGTTTTTTACCTTCATACATTGTATGCATGAAGGTAAAAAACCTTCTGTGTGCAGCAGTCCCCCAAGCCCCCCTAATGCTTACCTGAGCCCCACCACAATCCAGCGATGTGCATGAGAACCTTGTCTCTCCGGAACTCTCCCTCCTCATTGATTGAGACAGCCAAAGGCTCCTGCTGCTGTCAATTGCAGCCAGCGAGCCAATGAGGAGAGAGCAGTGGTGGAATCGAGCCACAGCTATGTGTGTGTGAATAGACACACAGAGCAGGGGCTCAGGAGCGACACTGCTTAGGTGCCCCCATAGCAAGCTGCTTGCTGTGGAGGCACTTGACAGGAGGGAGGGGCCAGGACCTGAAAAGAGCAGGATTGGGGATGCTCTGTGCAAAAGTTTTGCACAAAGCAGGTATGTCAGGTCTATTATTTTTGTTTTTTTTAATTACCTTTAATATCACTTTAAGCCCCCCTCCCCTGTAATAAAATTCTCAAATTGTACTTACCCTCTGTACGCTTTCTCCTGTCCAGCATTGCTGGTCCTCTTTGGGCAGAATGTCACTCATTCTGGTCATTTCCTTTGATCCCGACCTGTCACTGATACAGTACATTCCCTGGAGGCACATCATCATGCTGGCTACACTCACAGTACTCCAGGAATAAGCAGTGCTCACACAACCTTATGAAACATGAGAGTCACTGGAAGAATACATGCCCCTCATCACTAGTGAAGAAGAAAAGGCAGCTCCCATGACATCACCAGATCTGCTAGAAGCCTGCAGGAAAAATATATGTGAAGGGCTTTTTTTAAGTAAAAATTAATAGGTAAGGGGGATGCGGGCTATAGGGGCTGGAGTGCTGATGTTTTTTTTACATTTTTAGATGGAGTTTCACTTTAATCCACTGTGTCAAAAGGTATGCAGCAACTGCATACCCCACCTAGAATAACTAGCTGGTGCCACTCCTGTCCTCCAGGTGCCAAGCTGGCCTTAGTCTCACAGATCAGACATCATAGCTAGTCACACAAGGCACAGTAAAGCTAAATGTCCATCAAAAGGCAACTTGCCCACTTTGTGTGAGTACACCTAAGTTAGGCCAAAAAATGAGGAAAATTGCTTTTCTACTCTGGATTTTACAGAGAAGAGTAGCCTGGCATGCTCAAGCATTGCTAGAATGCCAAATAAATCTTTAGGAAGGTAGGACATGTCTCCCATATGTGTTTCCTCACCAGTGGATGAAGTGTGAATGAATTGTGTCTTGTATTGTTATTTGTTCTTAGTAATATCAGCTCACATCTTATTTGGTTTTCTTTGCAGATGTTTCCTCTTCAGACAATATCACTTTTGGAATAAAGGGGATATTTAATTTCTTTTGGGAATGGAAGCCTTCAAGTGCAAATTGCTCATTAAAGTATTTAAAAGAAATGATATCATTAAGAAATGGATACAAAGCAAAGGTAATTAGATAATGTTTATCTTTGTGTGTTAACTTTCTACTGTACTGTTATAGTCTACCATAAAGTTGTCCTAAAGGACATTTTAATGGGCATCTAGAGCCTGCCTAGGTAGTTCCATTTTACACAAGAAGTGGAGAGCTTTTCAACACAGACAGCAAAGCATAATAAACCTTATGGTGCAATGCTCCCACTGTGCACAATGCATTTAGAACAGATACTCTGCATGCAGGGCACATTGAATCTTATAGTGCAGTGCTTCTACTTTTTACACAGTGTCTGCAGACTCAGTATGAATTAATGTCATCAGCACACCAAGGATTCCTCAAAACAGGCCCAAAGCTTTGCTTATTGGTCATATGGTACACAAAAAGGTTTCTGAGCCATACAGGGCCCCTTCATCGGACCTGACGAAGGGGCCCTTTGTGGCTCCAAAATGTTGCCTTTTTGTGTAACATGTGACCACACAATAAAGCATTGGACCCGTTTTGAGGAATCCTTAGTGTGCTGGTGACATTCCTTCGCCTTGAGTGTCTATGGTTCCCAGCCTGTGGTCACTGCAGCACTTATCAATACTGAACAGCCATCTACGGGAATGTGTGCATTGGGAATATTGCAACTGATTCAATATGAATTAATACAGATCCTGTTCACTTGCACCAGGGTTTGAATTTACATTGCATGAGACCTAGGCTCTTCTCACCAATGGGGACCGCTTGGGTTTATTTACTAAAGTTGGAGAGTCCAAAATCAGACTCCCTTCTGCATAGAAACCAATCAGCTTCTAACCTCAGCTTGTTCAATGAAGCTTTGGCAATGAAACCTGGAAGCTGATTGGTTTCTATGCAGAAGGGAGTCTGATTTTGGACTCTCCAGCTTTAGTAAATAAACCCCACTATGTCTATCTATGCTGTGCTCATCTGCCCATTATATTTCTACATCTCTTCCACTTTTGCTACTTTTTGCAGCCAGGAGCTATTAGCAAACAGTGCTCACATGATTGTCAAGGTAAACCCTGCAAATTCAGAATGCAAACAGTAAGGATCTCTAGATTTGGGCTCTAGTCACTGTTTAGCTCAGTGGTCTCCAAACTGCAGTCTGGGGGCTGGATGTGTCCCTTTTCTTGCCTTTATCTTGCTCTTGGGGAACTATTTCTTCCGTTGATACAAGGTACTACTCCTTCTACTGACATCAATGATGTGGCACTATTCCTTCCACGGACACCAACTTTGGGGCACAATTTCTGTAAATGATACCAACAATAGGGCACTATTCCTCCCACTGACACCCATGGCAAGGCACTATTCTTCTCACTGGCACCAATGATGGGACGCTATTCCTTCCCCTAATACCAACAATGGGGCACTTTTCCTTCCACTAATACCAACAATGGGGCACTTTTCCTTCCACTAATACCAATGATGGGGCATTTTTTACTCCCGTTGATGCCCGCACATTTTCTACTCTCACTGGCCACAGTCCGGCCCCCTCAAAGTCTGAAGGACAGTAAACTGGCCCTTTGTTTAGAAAGTTTGGAGACCCCTGGTTTAGCAAATGCCTGTGTGTCTGTGAAATGAAGTACTTTTCCCAGAAGGGAGCAGGTAGTAAATCCAGTGATCTTGCTTGAAGTACCACTAGGGAGAAATCATCTCAGCCACATTCCAGAGATAATTTGCCCATTGTTGTGGGCAACAGCTAGAGGACTATTTAGGAAAGCCTAGGTCAAAAAGAAGCATTGGTTTTCTCAAAACAAGCCAATGGCAACTTTTCAGCCATAGGCACACACAGGGTACAGCCCAGTTCCTAGTTAGTAGCCAGAGAAGAAAGGAATGGAATATTGGTAAAAAGAAGAAAGATATAAAATTATTAAAGAGCAATTGATGATAAAACCTTCAATGTTGTGTTTAACCAGTGGGTTAAATCACATGCCAACATCTCTTGTGTACTCATCTCGTAGTATTTTCCAGCTCTGCCATCTCACAAGGTCTTAACAAGTAATGCAATAACTTACTTTAAACTGGCCGTGATGTTTAGACATTACTGGAAAGCTTTTTGGGAATGTCTCATCAGTGGAGTCCCCATGAGATTTAAGCCAGCATGTTATAAAGGAAAAAATACTTTTAGTTAATCGTAAAAAAAAAAAAAACCCACAAACTATGTTATAATGTATTTTTAATTTATTTGTGCCTAGAGGTCATTGATGCTTAGCTACAGTTAACAGATATGATTTACGTTGACAAAAACATTATGGTTATTTTGTACACTTACATAATGCTTATGTACATTTTCAGGGACATTTGATAGACTTGTAGCGCTACCTGCTAGGAACCGCTGGTTATTTGCCTTTTCCCAGTAGTCGCCATGCAGCCAGACACACATACACTTTCACTCTTTTGGCTCAAGAAACAGTCCAGGGTTGTTGGATCTGATGTTTAAAAAAAAGGTTGAACTGAGATGGGGATTGGGGAAAGTTGGATACTCCAATAACTTGCTAAACAAACTTGAGGACACTGAGCATGATTCTGAAGAAACCATGAACACTGATCCTGTGTAGCAGATAATGGACAGGTTCTGCAGTACAGTACTGAGGAGGATGAGCTTTCTTTAGTGAACAGTCCAAGCAACAGCACTTTCACAAGGCTGGGGATGACTATGCTCTTCAGGACAAAACTTCTTAGCAAATACACGGCTGACCATCTACCACATAAGATGGGTGACAGCACTCAATCACTAGGATCTCACCCCGCCTGCACTCACAGAATACATCTGGATAAATGGTGGCCTCCACCAGTATCCTGCAGGCAATTTCTTCCAGTGGTACCAGACTACATCCTCAGACAACAGCCCTTCCAGCCAGCCTTTAGCAGCAGACAGTGACTCTAGGCCCTCCAGCCTCCCAGCTGGAGCCTCCACTCAACAATCACATGGTAAAATGCCCAGAAAGGGCAAACGAGCCCCTTTACCGATGATCATTCCCTCTTGAAGAAAATGAGGCTGCTCTCTGCCCCAGGGTATTTATGAGTTCTCCCAGAACTCTCTGGGCCAGATCCCCCAGGATTGGCTGGGGCTACATACATTTTAAGCTGCTGATTGATATGCTCCCACGTCTATTAACCAGAGCTCCTCCATGTGAACAGGGTTCAATCATACAGCCTCCGTAACATATACCAGACCAAGATAATCAAACCCAGCTCCACTGGTTACAATGGGCTAAAGCTAAATTTATCTACACTAATACTTAGCTATACACCCCAGAATTCCAGCCTCACTGGGTACAGTGACACAAACTACATTTTCCTAACAGAACAGATTAACCCCATCGACTACAGTACGTCCAAACTAAATTTACCTATCCTAGCACCTGACTAGGAGGGTACTACATACTTTTAATAAACCCCTGCTCAGTTTTTTTTAAATATAGGCAGCCAAATATGCAAAAATATATTTTAAAAATCCATACAATTATTGTGGTACTATTTGGGAAAGCCCATATATTAGCGATGATAAGAAATAGCAATGAGCGTGTGCTACAGGCTGGCTCATCTTCTAAAAGATGTTGCAAAAATGTGGCCAAGCTCAAGCACAGAGAATGCTGAAGTTTGGATTTGGAGGCTGGGTTTTTTAAACGGGAAAGCGGCTGGGTGGAGGAACATCAAGTACATATTGTACGTTCATTTCCATTTTAAAGTGGTATTAAACCAAAAAAACAAATTTTATATAACAGATTACCAATTCTTAGATGTGATAGCTGCATTTATTTTCTTTTTTAAGCTGTATTTTCTTCATTTTCACCTGATGATCCAGCCAGTAAAACTTTTTCAAAAGAACAAACTCTCCAGCAGAATGTTTTAGTTACAGAGATGAGACAAACCATTTAACACTAGTAGGAGTATTTACAATGATCAGCTTTTATTTGTTTGTATATTTGTATGTAAAACCTTTATCCCAAAAAGGAAAAAAACTTTGCTGCAACGCATTATAAGGTTTTAGCTGGAGTTTGACGTCAGTTTTTCAGTGTATTTAAATCTGTTAGCACATATAGCACTCCCCTCCTCAAGACTGTGGGGGCACTCTAATACAGGAGGTATGTTACTAGCCAGATCACCAGGTCAAAACAGAGGGAAAAAAGCCTAAAAAAGAAAACTAATGCAACCACCACATCTAATGATTGGTAAGTTACACCATATTACATTTTAATTTTGGGTTTAATATCGCTTTTAGATGATTAATCATGGCCATATAACCCTGTAGCAAATTCTCATATGCTTATAGGAAATAATTCCATATAATTTAGCTTTCTTCATATACTGTACAATACACAAATCAAATGCCACTCATCCTCATTTTGGTATTGGATATTGCAGCTTACTAATCCTTAGTGTGTTGGCTGCACTTATTTTACATTTTTAAGCTTTTTTTGCATTATTTTCACCTGGTAAGCCTGCAAATATCAGGCTATATCATTCCTCCACTGATCCATGGAGGGAGCTATGGTTGTCACCCTAGGCTCTTAATAGGGACTACAAATATGTCTGTATTTCTTCATCTCCATTACATGGAGCAGGGCAATTCGTAATTTACAGAAGGCAGCTAGGAAGGAAGATAATCTGTGCAATCCAAAAGTGACAAGAGCACTGCATTTCTGGCAAGATCAACAGGTATTTTCTGTATTTGTTGAAAATGTTGTTCGCTTGAAAAAAATTATAGTAAGCCACCTGGACCATTTAACATATGTATGCTGCAATATACTGCATTTTGTTCAATTATTATCATTGTTGATCACTTGTAAGTGAGTAAAAAAAATAATGCAGGTACTCGAGTTTGACAAAGCTCCATTTTTTATAATTTAACATCAATAGGAGGAAGGTTTATCACCACATTGGGGATTTGAGATTTCAGGATTCAAGACATTTGATATGAATGATAAACTCTCTCTTCATGTTAAAACTGAGTGCAATAACCTGGCAATAGAAACACTCAACAAAACTGTACAGCTGGCACCAGGTAATATCTGTTCAAATGCACATGTGTTTTGTTATGTAATTATTTCTGCTTGTCCAATGTTTGATATCACATCAATTTTGTTTTTGCATATTTCTCTACACATCTTTTTTAAATTGCAAAGAAATAGTTCAGTTTGATGGCAGGATCTCTTTGCTCAATCCAGCCTCCTGAGTCCTCGATAGTACCGTATATACTCGAGTATAAGCCGAGTTTTTCAGCACATTTTTTGTGCTGAAAAACGCCCCCCTCGGCTTATACTCGAGTCAACGCCTGCAGATGTCTAGCAGGGGGCGCTGCTTCTAAAGCAGCGGTTCTCAACCTTTCAACGACACTTTCACAGGGGTCGCCTAAGACCATCGGAAAACACATATTTCCGATTGCCTTAGGAACCGAGACACCGCTCCTCTATCCGTCTCCAGGTGTGGGCGGGATGACATGCCGTCCCTGTCATCTGGACACACTCCCGGGATCAATCCTCGCCGGTGATTGGCCGCCGAAACTGTAGCTCAGGAGAGGCACACAGGCGCCCAATCACCGGCGAGGAGGTGGAGCTTGGAGAGGAGGAGCCGAGCGGCACCGCGAAGATCGAGCGAGTGAAGAGGAGGAGAGCGGCTGGAGAAGGAAGACATCTGACCGGTAAGTGTGTACCATGGGAGAGGGAGGGAGCGAGCGAGCCCAGGCTGGAGCAGGGGTCAGCAAGGTAAGTATCATTGGTGTCAGTGGGAGGAATAGTGCCCAATCATTGGTGTCACTAATACCAACGATGGGGTACTATTCCTCCCCCCACTGACACCAACGATGGGGCACTATTCCTCCCCCCACTGACACCAACGATGGAGCACTATTCCTCCCCCCACTGACACCAACGATGGGGCACTATTCCTCCCCCCACTGACACCAACGATGGGGCACTATTCCTCCCCCCACTGACACCAACGATGGGGCACTATTCCTCCCCCCACTGACACCAACGATGGAGCACTATTCCTCCCCCCACTGACACCAACGATGGGGCACTATTCCTCCCCCCACTGACACCAACGATGGGGCACTATTCCTCCCCCCACTGACACCAACGATGGGGCACTATTCCTCCCCCCACTGACACCAACGATGGGGCACTATTCCTCCCCCCACTGACACCAACGGCTTATACTCGAGTCAATAGTTTTTCCCAGTTTTTTGTGGTAAAATTAGGTACCTCGGCTTATATTCGGGTCGGCTTATACTCGAGTATATACGGTAACTGGTGTATGGCACAGATTCCGAGACTCTGGACCACAGATGTCTCTTCTGAATTTTGAATTGTTCACTGGAATTGTTTGCTAACTGCACATAAACACAAATGCTGTATGTCTGCACACATATCTACTGGCCATATTATATCGTGTTTTACTTATCTATAGTTTATCTTCATTATCTGTTCAAATGCACATTTGCAAAATGTTTCTTTTACTTGTCTGTATTCTAAATCTAGCTTTAATCTAATCCAGGCACGCCAGATTGGTATTTTTTTGTGTCACATGCGGCCTTCTTTTTCCTTTTTGCAGTCCTCAGTGGTTTGATCATTTAAAGTCCAACTGCAGCAAAACGTATATTTTGGATAGAGTAAGGAAGGGTTAGAGACCCCTTCATGTTGTATTCCTGTTTGGGCCCCTTTTGGAAAGATTTCACTTTCACTTTCTTTTACAACAGGAAATCTTGGATCTGTGTCGACAAGCTGTTTTCAACTAGCCATGAAGCCAGTTGGACATTTAGAGGGGCTTTGTTTTCTCCAACTTTAAAGTGGAAGTAAACTTTATCTGAGTACCACAAAGTGATTACGCTATTTAATTTATTTCTAAAGCAAACTCACGCATCCATTTATCCATGTGTCCATGTTTTATTTTGTTGAAAAATCACTTTGATAATTAAAAAAGTGGTCACAAGGATAAGTTAAAGCGGAGCTCCACCCAAAAGGGGAAGTTCCGCTTTAAGCCTTTGTCCCCTGCTCCCTATTAACCATTAGCCGCCCGGCCAATGGCCGTTTGGCGGCTTGAAATGTGCTCCTGTATTCCGGGTGCACGCCATTTGGCGTGCTCCCGCACATGCGCGGTTTGCGCGGTTGCAGAGCGACGCAGCAGTGCGATCTGTCACCGCCCGTGCACCTCGGACACGGCCGATGACAGATCCGAGTACCAGCTCCCGTTGCCGGTACCATGTGACCTGCTGTGACCAATCACAGCAGGTCACATGACAGTTGTATACAATGGATGGCTTCATTCATGATGCCATCCATTGTATACTAGTGCCTAGCTGTGAATGGTCACAGCTAATCACATGCACATGTCATGTGATTAGCTGTGACCAAATCACAGCGAAGCACAAAAAAAAAAAAAAAAAAAAAAAAAAAGCTGAATGAATCGATTTCATTCAGGTAAATGCTTGCTTATAGCAAAGTAATTCTTTGCTATAAGCAAATTGTGTAAAAAAAAAAAAAAAAAAAAAAAATACTGATCACTTCCCCAAAGTAGTACAGTGTTACTATGGTAACATTGTACTGTTTTGGTCATAGTAAAATATGAAAAAAAAATCTTAAAAAAAATAAAAAAAAATGTAATAAAAAATTAAATATAATAAAAAAAAAAAAAAAAAAAAATATATATATTTTTTTTTCATACTGTCACCAGTCAGTGTCGCTGTTCACCGCCATGCCAGTTATATGATCACGCTGTACTGCACTGGTGACAGTATGTAAAAAAAAATAGTGAAAATAATTTTTTTAATTTTTTCATTTTCCGAAAAATTATGACAAAAAAATACAACTTCAAAAAACTCGCCATGCCTCTTATGAAGTACGTCGGACTGTCTACTCTGCAAAAAGGGTCATTTGGGGGATATCTGTACTGTTCTGACATTCTTGGACCTCAAGATATTAGATTGGCTGTCAGTACTTCAGGATTGATCAATATTCAGATCTATACCATAGTTTGTGAACTCTATAACTTTCCTACAAACTAAAAAATACATCCTAATTTGGGTTATTTTCACCAAAGACATGTAGCAGAATACATCTCGGCCTAAATTTACGAAGAACAATTATTTATTTGTAAACTTTTATAACAGAAACAAAGAAAAATGTGTTTTTTTTTCAAAATTTTTGGTCTTTTTTTGTTAATTTAGCAAAAAATAAAAACCCCAGCGGTGATTAAATACCACCAAAAGAAAGCTCTAGTTGTGTGAAAAAAATGATAAAATTTTAGTTTGGGTACAATGTTGTATGACCGCGCAATTGTCATTCAAAGTGTGAGAGCGCTGAAACCTGAAAAATGGCCTGGGCAGGAAGGTGTAAAATTGCACGGTATTGAAACGGTTAAGGATTGGCACCTTTGGGGAGTGGGTACCCAAATTTGACAGGTACCCACTCCAACTTCTGCGGTGATCATCTAGGCAATTGGAAGTGGAAGTTGTCCGCCTCCTCTCCCTCCCTGTAGATTTCTGGGACACGTGACAGGTCCTAGAAGACTACGGGGTCATTCACAAAGCACAGCGCTACTCGCACATGTGCAGTGGGCACCCGGCTGTGAAGCCGCAAGCTGTCACAGCCAGGTGCCCATAATGAAGATGCTGGTGCCAGGGAGAGAAGATAGCCGGTGAAACCAGCGGTGGTGAAGACACCGCTGGACCGAGGGACAGGTAAGTGGCTGTATATTACAAGTCAGCAGCTACAGTTTTTGTAGCTGCTGACTTTTATTTTATTTTTTTTAGGTGCAACTCCGCTTTAAAGGATATGTTCACCTTTTGGACAAAAATAATAAATGCACATTTGTTTTGCAGGTAAAAAAAAGTGCATTTATTATTTTTGTTCAAAGGAGCCAGGAAAGCATTGCATCAGGGATCAATAGATCACTGATGCTATGCAGCTCTCCTGCAGATCTGTCAGAATTTCTGCTTGACATACGGAATGTGCGGTCAGGCAAATATTCTGACAGGAAGCTTCAATGAACTACCATGGCGCTCCACAGCATTGTGGGGACTTGTAGGCACTCGTTCACAGAGCACTACAAATGAGTGACATGGCCATGTGGGCAGAGCCCCGCTCGGCTGTGCTGTTTTTAAATGTGACAGATAGTACGCGGAGAAGTTTCCCCATACTATCTGTCAGAGGGGGAGGGGGGAGGGGGGGTGGCGGGTGCTGCTGCGGCTATGGGAGCATGTTACATGTTCCACTCTAAAAATTGGTGGAACATGTAACATGTTCCCAAAGGTCAACTTATCCTTTAAGCTGAAAATACAATGATCAAATGATCGAAATCCAGCTGATTCATCAGGAACTGGATGAATTTCACTCAGTTTGTTATTGTCCCTGCTTAACAGAAGTTGATCAAATTATGCTAAAATGGACAAGTTGGAAAATGTTTCTCCATCAGCAGATGCAGCCGCCAATCAGTGTACTCTAATGCAGGCCATAGACAATTCGTTTATTGGCCGATTTTTCGTTCGAAAGAATAATCGGCCGACTTTCGCACTGTTAGTGGGGCAATGTCATCGGCTGATTTTCACGATTCCTCCTCATTTCTTTTATCGGTCATGCTGGAAAATTTGTGAAAATCGGCCGATTTTCGCAATCATTGGTGGCAACATCGGTTTACAGAACGACCGATGTTTCGTTTTTTTGATGAAAAATTGTCCTATAAACGAACCGTCCATGGCCTGCATTAGGCAGTGTTTCTCAACCTTTTTTCAGTCAAGTCACCCTTTAAAATTGTGTATAATCTCAAGGAACCATTTAAAATTATGGATAATCTCAAGGCACCCTTTCAAATTCTGCACTCTCAAGGCACCCCAATTTAAAATGTAAAAAACTATTCTACACACATCCAGTACACCCAACATCAGAGGTGATTTATTCTCCCAAAGCAAATACACCTTTGCACATTGGTACTGACTAATATTCCAGTGTGTCTCATTTTCTCTCCCTCACTTTGCTAATGTGACCCCAGTGCTGATGGAGAGGGGTAGGGGAGGGCCAAACAAGGATGATGTGAATGCACCCGACATCCTCCTTAACAACTGATGATGTCATAGGTTGTTAGGATGCTGGCAGCTAGAAGGTCATACAAGTGCACAATGAAACCTTTGGCTTTGTGTACTAAAAAGCAAGTTTGATCCACCTGCTGGCTTGTATACAATTTTTGGGCATTATGCCAAGGCATCCCTGAAGAAGCCTGAAGGTACCCCAGGGTGCCTGGGCACCCTGGTTGAGAAAGGCTGTTCTAAGGAGAGCAGGTGCGCTGTCAGAATACAATGTCCTGGGTAATGGTGAGGGCCGTATTCCTCCATCAACCTTGTGGTTTTAGCTTTTTTTCTGTTCAGCTCATTGCCTGAATGAAAAACCTCATAGTGTATGGCCAGCTCAAGACAGGTCTTATTGTTTTCAAGTCAGTTCCATAAGACCAATGTTTCTGAGAGAATGGCAGCTTCCCATAATGAAGACGTTGGGGAACCAATGAAGGGTACTGTTATTACTGCATCATAAAAATACATTATAAACCGTTTAAAACATGTGACATTTGTTTCAGGAAGGCCTTTTCTGTTACAGCAAGACTGCACCCTTGTATGTAAATCCAGGTCCATAAAGTAATGGTTTGATGAGTTTGATGAAACCTAAACCCTAAAAAATACCTTTGGGATGACCTGGAATGCCAACTATGAGCAACACTATTACCTGAGCTCACATATGCTATTTATGGCTGATTGGACATGCATTCCCAAATACACATTTCCAAATCTCTTAGAAAGCCTAACCAGAAGAGTGGAGGCTGCAAAGGTGTGGGGGAGGGGGGTATGTTTCTGCCCATGATTTTGTAATAGTTTGTCCAACAGGTCCACTACAGTGTGATTGTCAGGTGTCCACAAACCTTTACACATATAAAGGTTGATGTACTAAAGGCAAATGGGCTGTTCACTTTGCAAGGGAAGTTGCATTTGCAAGGGAATTTGTCTGAAAGCATAGTGATCGTAATGACGTTTCACTTTGCAAAAAATACTCAAACACATGCAAGAAAAGTGTGTTTGAAAAGTGTGTCATGCAAAAAAAGCAACATTTTTGTTTGCACAAGATTAGATGATGGAAGTCAAAGTGAAAAAAGTCTATTTGTCTTAATTAATCCCATAGTGTACATCTAATCTCATAGGGCTTGTTTACACTTGCGGTTAGCAGGCGGTAAAAACACATTTTTGCCACTCCTCAACTTTTCCCCCTTAAGTTGCACAGGCAGTGATTGGAGGTGTACATATGCCACGGCCATGATACCTAACTTCATGGCCATGGCAGGATTTATGCCCCGTCCCCACGGAATGCAGCCCATTCAAGTAAAAGGGTTTACACAGATGGTGAGGTGGCGATAGATTGCCTCCTCACCACCAGTCAGGGGTGTATTTACCACAAGACCAACAAAGCATTTGCCTAGGGCAGCATTTTTCAGGGGGGGGAGCACTTCCCCTTGGAAGAAGGGACGGAAGAAGGGACACACCCGGCATGGGGTCCTGGTGGGTTCCGAGAAAGACTGTGGGTTTCATGACGGTGTATGCACTACCCCATTCTTGTTCCCAGGGATATCCGGAGCTGTGAAGGCAAATGTCTTTCTCTGTCTTGCCGTGGCGGATTGTGGCTGGTGTATGGGGGGCAGTGGTAGTGGAAGGCTCTCTCAGGGGGGAGAGGGGGGGCAGGGATGTTGTTGGTCAATGGCAGGCTCTCTCGGGGGAGGGGTTATTTTTGTGTTACATAAATACACCACTGCCACCTGTCAAATGCCACTACTGACACCTCAGCCAGTTAGTCCAGTGTTAGTTTTGCGTGGCTAACAAAGACTAAGTATGACCTAATTGTTTATGTTAAAAAACAAAAGACATCACTCAACTTATGCAAATTAAATTTTTTTTTACAATGCTGAACTATAAATAAAAATTATAACTTGCTTGTTTTCTAGGTGATGAACAAACAGCTGTAATCAATTTCCACTGCGTTTGGCATTATCAGGAACATGTAAAGTGCACTTGGCAATCTGGACCAAATACTCCACCCAACACAACTTACCGCATCTTTTACTGGTTCGTAAACAGAAGATTTGCAGATAGAATACTTGAACCCAAATTATAGGCAGGTGGTAGCAGTAATAATCAGAACATAGTGACATTACACAGTAGGGATCAGAACTAGACCAAGAACTGCACCTTGCAAAAAAGAGGTTAGCGAAGAATCAGAAATACGTACATGTCCGTGTTCGGAAACAGTGGTGGTCCAAGAGAAAGTATCTCAAAGTTCTACTGATACCTAATACTAATACCTAAAAATTCAGTGGGGTAGAGTTCCCACAACCACTCCTATGACTAAAGTAGTGTAATGTGGTAATATATCCCCAGGCCCCATATCTGAACTGGATAAGCCACTCGACACTGATAGCAGATACAGCAGTGGCAGCTCTATAAGCATCTCTTCCACTTTGGCATGTAGTGCAGTCTGTAAGGGGTGTGACTTACAGCACGATCTGTGCTCCATTAGCTTCAGTGGAAGACAGGTGAGGCATTAGGGGTCTTAAAGACCCCTGATGTCTCATTAGAGAACCTTTTCTAAAAATACTGTATTATCGCATACTATATAGCTTGACATACTGGGCATCAACTAACTTCATAATGAAACAAATCACCAGCATTCTTATTTTCTTTACCGGGTCTATATTGTTTAGGAAATTGAAAGAGTTGCAGTGCTAGACACCACCTGGTTACTCTGACAATTTTCTTTCATGGAGTTAAAGTATACGTGAACCTTTATCTTGTATACCTTGTATATAGTATATAATTTATTATTTATAAGTGATCACATGATCATTGTTTTGCTGCATTAAGAGGCTTAGAGATTCCTTGTGGCGATAGGGGTGTGTGTGGCAGCAGCTTGAAGTACAGATGCAGTGCTGTGTAAAATGCAGAAAGAAATACACTGTGAGTAGCTGGACAACGGGACATGTCAGCAGGATACAGAGGGACAGCTGTACACTGATCTTCCCATTGAAGAACTTGGCAAAAGGGCCATGTCAGCAGAGGTCTGACCACTGGAGTACAGGCAAGCTGTTCTCTCAAGTAGCCAAAGAAGCAAACTGACCACATTGGGATGGATGTGCTTCCATGCCCTTGCATGGTTAGTTTGACATAGGTAATCAGGGGGGGGGGGTCTGGCAGGATCACCAGGTATTTCACACAAACGAAGCAATGCAAAGAGAACAGAATACTTTTTATCACAAGCACATGGTAACACAGACACACATCAGAAACATGAAATGTTGGGGTAACACACACTTTAAGTCACAGAAGTGGATCTGTTACCAGCAGAAAAGTCCTGCCATAAAATATGGTAGCTTTGAGACTCCAAGGCCAACTCTATAGGCAGACATTCTTTCTCTAGGACAGCGTATCTATTTCTCTGGGAAACTATTGTCTGCTTTTATAGAGCACTGAGTGGTCTTTCCCATCAAATTCCTTTCTTAAAACAGCTTCTAAACCAACTTCAGAAGAGTTTGTTTGGACAATAAAAGGCTTCGAAGAATCTCTTTTCTCAGAATAGGGTCATTACAGAGAATATCTTTCATTTTAGTGAAGGATTTTTCACATTCCGTACTCCATAATATTTGATTGCTTTTTTCATTTTTCGTGGTCTCAGTATGTGGTGCTGTGATTATGAAAAATCATAAATAAACCTTCTGTAGTATTTAGCTGAAGACCTAGAAAGTAACAAACTTCTTTTTTTGTGCTAGAGCTCTAAGAATGTTTAATGTTTGCCATTTCAGGTTTCACTTTACCATTGCCCAAAATGTATTCCAAATATTCATCCTGAATAAAGGCAAATAAGCACTTGTACAGGGTTTGACAGTGAGTCTGAAGATTTATTACAGGACAGGATGGAATCCAGACATTACATGTGTTCTTCCCAAATGGAACTGAACACCATCATGTCATCAAGATGCCCCTCCAAAAGATCATACATTAGGTGCTGAAATGTTGCTTGCACCCCATGAGGCCTCAATGGCATAGTAACACATTGCCAGATAGGATTCCCTGTACTAAAAGCATTTCTTTAATTTAGATTCTTTATGTTAAGCAATTTGCCTATATACTGTATATATATATATATAAATACATATTATATTGCCAAAAGTACTGGGACACCCCTCCAAATCATTGGATTCAGGTATTCCAATCACCTCCATGGCCACAAGTATATAAAATCAAGCATCTAGGCATGCAGACTGCTTTTACAAATGTTTGTGAAAGGCCACGTAAAATGACAGAGCGGGGTCAGCGCATGCTGAAGTACACAGTGATCAGAAGTCGCCAACTGTCTGCAGAGTCAGCAGCTAAAGACCTCCAAACTTCATGTGGCCTTCAGATTAGCACTACAACAGTGCGTAGAGAGCTTCATGGAATGGGTTTCCATGGCTGAGCAGCTGCATCCAAGCCGTACATCACCAAGTGCAATGCAAAGCGTCAGATGCAGTGGCATAAAGCACGCCACCACTGGACTCTAGAGCAGTGGAGACGTGTTCTCTGGAGTGACAAATCATGGCTCTCTTTCTGGCAATCCGATGAACGGTACATGCCTGACTTGCCATTGTGCCAAGTGTAAAGTTTGGTGGAGGGGGGATTATGTTGTTGGGTTGTTTTTCAGGGGTTGGGCTTTGCCCCTTAGTTCCAGTGAAGGCGAGTCTGAAGGTGTCAGCATACCAAGACATTTTGGACAAGTTCATGGGGTGGAGGAACTTGACTGGCCTGCACAGATTCCTGACCTCAACCTGATCACCTATGGGATGAATTAGAGTGGAGAATGTGAGCCAGGCCTTCACGTCCGACATCAGTGCCTGACCTCACAAATGTGCTTCTGGAAGAATGGTCAAACATTCCCATAGACACACTCCTAAACCTTATGAACAGCCTTCCCAGAAGAGTTCAAGCTGTTACAGCTTCAACCCACAGCACAAGGCAGAGGTTATTGCTCACATATTTTCCCTAAAAATAATTTTTATGAAAAATTACAAAAAATAAGTTATAACTTTAATGGCTTACTGACAAAATCATTGCACCATTTCAATACAACTTTTTGGCCTATTGAAGGGACATATGAATTAAAAATGGAGCTCCACATGCCATTGAACAGAGCATAAAATAAAAGAAGAATATAACTTCAGAAGCAACTTGCAGATACAGCAAATACAACCAGTAAGCAGTAGAAATAATTAAATTATTTTCCTGTTCATCAGTTCCCATTTCTGATGGGTCAGGGGTCTTGCAACCTCATAGGACAATCCAGGTGAAAATGAAAACTCCTCCTACAAGCCTTAAACAGTGCTCTGCTGAACACAAAACTGCTATATACTGCTAATGAGAAAAGGTATTTAACAGTTTATATTTACTAAACTAATTGCACTTCTGTGTTCTGTGTACTGTGGCAGACCAGATATAGTGAATGCAGGGTCCTGGGTTTAGTAACACTTTAAAGATATTTCCCTTAGAGTTTGCAAGCCACAGGTAGTTGCTTCTATATTTCTATCCTGTCAGTTTGTTTCTGATCCCATTACCGGTATATACCCCCATCCACTTTTGTTGGCCTCATGCCTGTGTTTGGCGTGTAGAGTAGTAGAACGAGCTCTTACTGTGTTGGAACATGTAGGGGCTTTAGAGTTCAGAGCCTTTTGACGTCAAAATGAGCTGATAGGAAAATTATGTGGGTTAGTAATTTGCAAGACTGTGGCAAATACATGAATCACAATGAGCTTCTTTATATACACTGTAGGAAATCTTAAGGACCCATTCATACTTGCACGTTGCAGCAACGTGTGCTAAAACCTACAAGTCAATACGCGTTTCTGCAATGCCTAGAATAGTAGAATGCTCTACTGTATTTGCAGTGTGTTGTGGCACCATTCATTGTGAAAGGCACTTCATTGATTGTGCAGTAGAGCACGGCACAATGCAGCTCACCCCACAACCCATGTATGGAATTGGGTGATACACTGTGTTGCCCAAAAAAATCATATTGAATGGGCTCCCTTATTGTAGCACATATTAATGCATGCTGTAATGTGCATTAATCCCTGTGTATCAGGCCCGAACTGGAACAAAAAACAGGCTTGGGCATTTTAGACTGAGCAGCCAATTTTTGGCCAGGCTGGGCCTGCTGTGCATGAACGCACAACATTGGCATGCCTAAGTGTTATTTTGTCCTAAAGGGCAAATCCAGCCAGTCAGCTAATAAGAGAGTTATAAAACTCAGTACAGGAACTATTTTATCTGCCAAAAGGTTTGTAAAGAATTGAGCTTCCTCTTGTCATCTACCATATCTTGCAAAGTTATCTGATTATCAATCAGATATAAGTGAAGCACTTCATGCTACAAACTTAAAAGTATAAATTCCCAAATGCCACACATGTGAAATATAAAGTGACTAAGGCTAGGTTCAGACATATGCAGGTTGCGTTTGAGCCGTTTCTGCATTGCGTTTTGCATTTTTGCACCTGTGTTTTTGATGTGTTTTTGCCATGTTTTTGATGCATTTTGCATTTTTTTTCCTTGTTGCTAGGCAGATTTAAAATACAAAACGCATCAAAAACGCATCAATAACACAGCAAAACGTAGTACATGCTTTTCTGCAGCATTTCCATTGCAGTCTATAAAACCAAAAATGCAACTTTTTGTGTTCAAAAAAGTCCCTGACCCTTTTACAAAAAACGCACCAGGTGGAAACGCACAGATGTGAACATGTCCCATAGGAAATCATGTTAAAGGGACTGTACTGCGTTTCTGCTAAACATTGCAGAAAATGCTTAGGTATGAACCTAGGGTTGGCAAAAGTCCCATACACATGCTAATTTAAATATTTAAGCAATCTTGATCTAGCAAATAGCCTGTGAAGTTCATCAATTTTACAGTGCCCACCACCACACACAGTGAAGATGTCTCCTCACCTTATAACACAGACCTCATTATTTAAAAGGAGGTCAATAAGTGCTTTTTAGTGCAGCCAGCCGATCAGCATGCAGATATCGTTTCCAGCTCTCCAGTCCTCAGCATGTACTAGACATGTAAATCACAAAAAAAGGGGCTTCATATACACTAAAGAATTGTTGAAGTTTACAGGCTATTTGCCAGATCAAGACTGTGTAAAGATTTATACTGGACTGTATATGGGACTTTTACTTAGTCAATTTATATTTCATGTGTGTAACATTTGGGACTTTATTTAGGACTTTTTTTTTTTTTGCATTATTGTAATATTTTGCTGTCTCATATTTACTTTTATGTTTGTAGAGGGGAGTGCTTCACTTTTATCTGATTGATTGTTTTTTAAAGTGTATAGTGATTGCACGTATAGATGGTAGCAGCTCTACTTATTTTTCTATGGTGTGATTTTTTTTTCGTCTTCTGTGATATTTAACAGAGCAGGGATTTTTTTTATTATTTATATTATGATATCTGATAGCATAGCATAAAAAAAGATCAGAGCCCCCAAAACTGCAGAATCTTTGACACCATCCTGCCTCCTACTAGTGAACATTTCCATATGAGCTGCTGTTTCCTATAAGCTCATAGTTTACATTACAAGTCTACCTAGCGCAAGACAGATTTCAGCTTTCACTATGTGTGCGCTCACTCTGAGATTTCTTGCAATAAATGTAGCTGAAATTATGGTTCTTTAAAAACAGCATATTTTTGTACTAGAGAGTAGGATTTTGTCCAGAAATTCCATTATACCCATCTAGAAAATGGCAAACAATCTGGCTCTCAGAAGCCGTAAGTAAAAGTTCTCACTTTCAGATTAGTCACTTTAAGAACTGATAAGCCACAAGTATTCCTACATATACAGTAAACAGTGTTATGACACTCCGTCTCTTAACCAATGTACTTTTACCCTGACCGGGATTATTTTTACATAAAAAGTATACAGTGTAACAGGGGCGGACTGACTATTCGAGCACTCAGGCACTGCCCGAGGGCCCGGGGTCAGTAGGGGGCCCCATGAGATGCCCCTGGTACCTTTCATTGGCTTTTTCATAGGCTTTTTTGGGTTTGGGCGAGGACACAGGGGCCCCATGAGTTGTCAGTCCTCCCCTGCAGTGTAATCATACTCCACTAATTTTCTATTTCTGTTCATCAATGTATTTTGTCCCTAGCAGGGACTACACACAATAGGTGGTAATGGCTGCAAAAATGTAATACACACTACAAACAGATTAGTATTAATAATGGATCCTTTAAACTAACTCCTTGGAGTTCAATGGTCTTTAAATAAAATGTATAGAGTTCAAATAATACTTAGGCTTATGTTCAAAGTGTTCTCCACTCATTTGCCCGGGTGTTACATTTTTTAAATGCACATTCTGCACTCTTTAACAGATACCAATGTCTTATAACGCAGCACATCCTAAGGTCCAGCATGTGTGAACTTGGAGAATGCTATGCCTAGTGAGTTTTGTTTAATGGCACATGTACTCTAGGGCCACTTGTTAGGATTTTAGAGGCAACTCTGCAGCCCGATCCTTAGTTTCTCTTTAAAAATGTCTAGTTATCATCTGACCTTGGAAATATTTTATCTTCTTACCTAGGAATTTTATTATTATGCCTTTTTATATGAATTTAGATAACAAAATGAATTTATTCTTATGATATATATTATTTAAAAAAATGTAGCCCATATAAAACTGTGCTTCAAACCAGTTTTATCGATAGCCTAGAGACATAATTTTGTATCTTTTTGATTAGTATTGTATTGAGGTGTATTGTATTATTTTGTATATCAAAAAAATCACCGTGCCTAAACGCTTTGATGAGCAGATGAATTGATTCTCTCTTCATAAGAGCCAATTGATTGGGATATGATCATCATGTGTAAATGCAGAAGTGGACCATATAGTGAACTTTGTGTAGAGTTATTCACTTTAAAGTGGTTCTAACTTCAAAACATCTTTTTACTTTAATGTACTCCCTGCATTAAGGTATGAAAAGCTCCATTAACTCTTCAACTCCCCCCTCCCCAGCCCCTAAACATTTACATAGCACCACTCACAGTTCAGCGCTGTCCTAGCACTGCAAAGCCATAGGCTCCCGCTGTCAAAGCCTGTGAGGAGAGAGCAGGGGGTGTGGCCAAGCCAGGCTGTGTGTGTGGACAGCCTGGCTCGGGAACACCCCTGGACAGGTGCCTCCATAGCAGATAGCTTGGTATGGGGCCACCCAGAGGAAGAAGATGCAGACATCACCCTCCTCCTCATTCAACCATTGAAAAATGTCCTGTATTCTATTCACAGAACACAAGTCATTCTGTGATTAGACAAAGGGTGGACCTCTTATTCATATACCCCTTCTCTCCCCTTGTCCAGTCACAAAATGCCTTGTATTCTTGGGGGTGTGTCCTCTACTCCTGCATTGTACCAGATGGCAAGTCACAGCAGCAGAGTCTTGAAGCTAAGAGTAGATCTGTCATGTAGACTAGTGGTAAGGTATGTGTATTGGGGTGCATATCTCACTAGTGACAGGATTAATGGAGGTGAGGTATGTGCATTGGTGTGCACATCTCACTAGTGAAATGGTTAATGGAGGGGAGACGTGTACTGGGGTGCAGATCACACTAGTGACATGGTTAATGGAGGGGAGATGTGTACTAGGGTGCAGATCTCACTAGTGACATGGTTAATGGGGTTGAGATATAATGTATTGAGGTGAACATCTCACTAGAGACATGTATAATGGGAATGAGGTATGTGTATTGGGGTGTGCACCTCACTAGTGACATGGTTAATGGGGGTGAGGTATGTGTACCGGGTGCAGATCTCACTACTGACATGGTTAATGGAGGTTAGGTATATGTACTGGGGTGCAGATCTCACTACTGACATGGTTAATGGGGATGAGGCATGTGTACCAGGGTGCAGATTTCACTAATGACATTGTTAATGGGGGTGAGACATGCATACTGGGGTACAGATCTCACTATTGACATGGTTAATGGGGGTGAAACATGTACTGGGGTATAGAGCTCACTACTGACATGGTTATTGGGGATGAGACGTGTACTGGGGTGCAGATTTCATTAGTAACATGGTTAATGGGGTAAAGCATGTGTACCAGAGTGCAGATCTCACTACTGACATGGTTAATGGAGGTGAGGTATGTGTATTAGGGTGCATATCTCACTAGTGACATGGTTCATGTGGGTGAGGCATATGTACTGGGGTGCAGATCGCACTAGTGGCATGGTTA
This sequence comes from Staurois parvus, assembly GCF_062004578.1. Classification (NCBI taxonomy): domain Eukaryota; kingdom Metazoa; phylum Chordata; class Amphibia; order Anura; family Ranidae; genus Staurois; species Staurois parvus. The sequence continues at coordinate 3,402,302 of NW_028318841.1, forward strand.
ATGGAGATGAGGTATGTGTGCTGGGGTGCATATCTCACTACTGACATGGTTAATAGCCGTGAAACGTGTACTGGGGTACAGAGCTCACTACTGATATGGTTAATGAGGATGAGATGTGTACTGGGGTGCAGATTTCACTAGTGACTTGGTTAATGGAGATGAGGTATGTGTACTGGGGTGCAGATCTCACTAGTGGCATGGTTAATGGAGGTGACGTAAGTGTACTGGGGTACAAATCTCACTACTGACATGGTTAATAGTCGTGAAACGTGTACTGGGGTACAGAGCTCACTACGGATATGGTTAATGAGGATGAGATGTGTACTGGGGTGCAGATTTCACTAGTGACATGGTTAATGGAGGTGAGGTATGTGTACTGGGGTGCAGATCTCACTAGTTGCATGGTTAATGGAGGTGAGGTATGTGTTCTGGGGTGCAGATCTCACTAGTGACATGGTTAATGGAGGTGAGGTATGTGTACTGGGGTGCAGATCTCACAAGTTGCATGGTTAATGGAGGAGAGGTATGTATACTGGGGTGCAGATCTCACTAGTGACATGGTTAATGGAGGTGAGGTATGTGTACTGGGGTGCAGATCTCACTAGTGACATGGTTAATGGAGGTGAGGTATGTGTACTGGGATGCATATCTCAGTAGTGGCATGGTCAATGGAGGTGAGGTATGTGTATTGGGGTGCATATCTCACTAGTGACATGGTTCATGCGGGTGAAGCATGTGTACTGGGGTGCGGATCTCACTAGTGGCATGGTTAATGGAGGTGAGGTATGTGTACTGGGGTGCAGATCTCACTAGAGACATGGGTACTAGGGAGTGAGGTATCTGTGCTGAAGAGTGGGTCTTACTAGTGGCAGAGATATGGGGAATTATCTGTGAATGCTGGATTGTAGAGATGTAAGTAATAGTAATTATTAAACATATCCACTTGCTCACAAAAAACAGCACTTTTTTTTATAGGGCACTCAGTAATGTATAAAATGTATTTCAAGCAAGTAGACTTAAAAAATGTTTGCTGGTAATTTCGTTATATATTTTTTTTATATTTTAGGATGAAGGACACCTCAACATCAAAAAGAATGTATACACTGGCAGAGTAAGTTTAGTTATAAATTTCATTTAAAGTGTATTTAGGTGTCCGTTTATGAAGCAGTGGTAATTCAGTGCTGAGCACATTGCCGGCATTCTCAGCCTGAAACCTTCTACTCTGTGTGCTTGTTTATTAACCTGTGAACATCAGCTCTCTTTAGGAGAAGAGACATGATCTTCAAACATTCAGAACACTTAGGAACTGTTAATGCTAATCTGTAATCTCGTGAGATCTAGATTACAGTGTTGTTAATATAAAAGTGAAAGTGAAACACCAATCACAAACTAATACACTTCTCAATAAAAAAACTAAATAAAAGTTAAAGTTCACCACCCACAAATATAGACAAGACAACCCTTTATTTTATCTATCTCTATATAAATAAATAAATATATGTATATATTTATATACATTTATATACGACCCTGGTGGTTCCATCACTATATATATATATATATATATATATATATATATACACACACACACAGTGCCCAGCATAAGTGAGTACACCCCAACAGATTTGTCAGGAAACCTTTACTTTCCTCTCAGAATCAACATTTTCCATGGGACACTATACTACAAAATACTCCCACAAATTCAGGCCATTGATTGCAAGCAAGATTTGTTAATTTGCACACACAAAAAAGTATATTTCCTAATAAATTCATTCATGACCAAGTTGCAAAAATGAATACACCCCAATGAAAGTCTTAGGCTGGCCATACATTATACAATTATCTGCAGATTTTCTGCCCAATTTCCTTTAGATTTACCTTCAACTATGTAGTGCAAGGGCCTGCCTAATTGGATACAACTGAAAGTGTTGTTTAGGTTTGTCCTCCTATTATATGGTTTTTGGTAAATCTAAACCAAAAATCTGCAGATAATTGTATAATGTATGGCCAGCCTTAGGAGCAAAGCTAAATTTTAGACAACAAAATCCTACTTACCAAGAATTCAACTACAGGTGAGTCTTATTATTCATTAAACAGGAGCCCAGCACACAGTTGATTATAAAAGGGTGTTACTTAAAGAAAATTCCTTCCCATTTCATGCTGTCAGCAGTGGCACCACATAGAAGAGAAATGTTACAAGGTCTGAGAAAGAAAATAATTTCTTTACACAAGAAAAGTGAAGGCTACAAGAAGATCAGCAAAGCTTTACTTTTCAGTCAGAATACTGTAGCAAAAGTGATACAAAAATTTAACAAAGATGTAACTGCAACCATCTCATAGAGATGTCCAGGCTGTCCACGGAAGTTAACACCTCAACAGGAGCATCTTCTGATGAGAAGGGTTGAAGAAAATCACCATGCAAGTTCACTGCAGTTAGCTAAAAAAGTAGAAAGCCAAACTGCGGTGATTGTTTCCTGTGACACAATACACGGCAGAGGAAAGGCATGCATATGTGTCGTCACGAAGGAAGCCTCTCCTAAAGCCCATGAACAAAAAAACCCACCTAGAATTTGCCAGAGCCCATGCTGAAAAAGAAGACTACCGGGACTCTGTACTCTGGAGTGATGAGACCAAGATAAATGTTTTTGGAACTGATGGCTTCAAAATTATATGGCGTCGCAAAGATGAGGTGTACAAAGAAAAATGCATGGTGCCTACAGTGAAATATGGTGGTGGCAGTGTCCTTCTGTGGGGCTGCATGAGTGCTGCTGGTGTCGGGGATCATTTCATTGATGGTATCATGAATTCACAGATGTACTGCTCTATATTGAAAGAGCAGATGCTACCATCACTCTGTGCCCTTTTGTTTTTGCTCACTTTTCCAACATGTCAATGATCCGAAACACACATCTAAGGCCACTGTTGCATTTCTGAAGAAGAACAGGGTGAAAGTGATTCAGTGGCCAAGTCTGTATCTTGATCTGAACCCAACCGAACACCTATGGGGAATTCTGAAGAGACAAGTTGAGCATCATTATCCTTCCAGCATCCAGGCTCTAAAAGAGGTCATTCTTGAAAAAAGGAAAAAGATAGATGTTGCAATATGTCACCAATTTGTACATTCATTGCCTAGAAGCCTTGGTGCTGTCCTTACAAATCATGGAGGTCATACAAAATATTAGATGTAGTAGTTCTTGTTGTGGAGTGTATTCATTTTTGCATCAACCAATTTGAGTAAAACTGAAGATTTTGTAATCTAAGTTATATTATTCAACTTACTTTCATTTGACAAGCTAAACAAATGTTCTATAAAACTCAGTTTTGTCAAAATTTTGGAAATTGTTCTTGTGTTCACTGAGATACTGAATAAAATCTTACTTTTTAAAAAGGGGTGCACTCATTTATGCTGAGCACTCTGTATATACTGCCTATATATATGTATGAATGTTAGTTAGGGACCTTAGATTGTACACCCCTTGAGTGTTAGGGACTGATGTGAATGTACAATATATGTATGTAAAACACTATGTAAATTGATGGTGCTATATAAGTACCGGAAATAAATGCAATAAATATAAAAATGCAATGTATATATTGTGTTTCGGACTGCAGCTTTTGAGTGCTTGTTTAGGGGCTTATGAAATGCAGGTGAGATGTACTTGATCTCACTGTCTTGGTGGCAAGGAGAAAGAAGGAAGTCTATACACTTCCTCCCAATTTCTCTGGCTGGAGTATCTAGGAGGGAGAATTCTTACACCGATCGCCAGTGCTGTCATCGCATCTTCATAAACTGGCTGTTTCCTTGCACCTCAATGACAGCTTCTCAGAACGCTGAGATGATCAACAGTAAACGTATTATCCGCTGATCATCTCTATTTCATAAACTGCTAATGAACTGAGATCAGCGGCGATCCTCATGATCATAGCTGATCTCAGTTTCATAAATCGACATCTTAATTTCTAACAATAAGCTTTTCCTTTTTTGGCCAAATAAATGCAGTATACCATTTAAAAATGTACCTTTTTGTTGTTTTGTAGTTTCAAGACACTTTCTGTTCAAGTGAGTGTTACTGGCAGGATCACAAGGTGAAAATAAAGGAAAAAAACTTAAAAGAGTTAACTATAATGCAGTCACCACAATCCTGGGCATTATTTTAAAGCAGCACGCAATATTACCTGCCTTTACAACCCCAAGCAATCTTTATATCAATTATCAGACTGCTGTATGACTGCTTGATATTGCAGCCGCCAACCAAACTGAATTGATGTGACAGCTTTTGTAGGATCTATTTACATATTTGTGTACACATGCTAATGCCCATTATGCTGCATGTTATTATGCATTGCGGTAAAGCACTATAACATGGCTTATACACTATATTGCACTAAAACATTTTATGCACCATTGTTAGCAATGCACCACAACACATGGTAGGTAGTGTGGTACTATGTTTTGTAGTGGTGCTTTAGGAAGGTTAAGTGTAGTGGCATTCAGGATGACATGGGCCCACAGAAAGATATGAAAACTGGCCAGAGGTTCTAAGTCCTGCTCTACTCTATTCAATTATAATAAAGCTGCTTGAGTTGATCTTTAAATGTAAAACATATGTACAGTATGGTAATGCTTTCTGAATTCCGGTAGGAATTCAGGGGTTAGAAAGTATTAAACTTGGGATTTTGTTTTAGTTTGTAATTTTTACAAAAGTCTTTCAGTGTTATACTGAATGTTAGTTGCTTTTTTTTCAGGTTATGGGACTTATTTGAAACTGGAAGGACCTGTGAGCTTTTTTCCTCTAATAACTTGAAGATTGTGGGATGCCAATTCCAACTTAATAAGAGCATTAAAGACAGTGTTATGTTTGCAATGGCAGTTACAGACACATCAAAGAGTATAAAGCCCTATATATATTATGGAAGTGCTAATCAGATAGGTAAGTTTGAGGTCTGTATGAAATGCTCCACTGGTAGTTATGTAATTTTAAGGGGAACCTGTGAGGATTGAAATGTGGGACCTGTGTTATCTTTCAAATACTACTTTATGCATTGACATACCACCTTAGACCCAGTCCAGACAGTATGGTCACCTGCTGACTTAGCACCTTCCATAGGGAGATTAACATTTCAATAAGACATGGAAGTTGAATTCAACCAGTGGTGGAACTACCAGGGTTGCAAAGGTCACACCTGCAAACAGGCCCTGGTGTTCCACTACTGTGGGGGGTAGCCCAAGCCTCCTCTTCCCTGTGCCCCTTCGTTACAGTCACTTTCAAATTTACAGACAAGGTGCCAAGCGCCCTAATGTCACTGCGCACCAGACAAACCTCCCCACCCTCCAAAGCACAACTGAATTAGCAATCGGCTGAGCACAGCTTGGGCAGGGGGGCATGGTCAGGAACGCAGTGAGTGACTTTAAGGTGTTGGCACCGGCTCAGTCTCTGCTGGCTCTCAGTTAAGAGTGGTACAGAAATTTGCCAACCATTCATAGTTCTCCTTCAGGCACACTATTTTAAATAGTTTTTTCCTTCACATTCAGCTGAAACTATGCTCACTAAAGCTGATGATTTTGCCATTTTCTTCTCTTTGATTTGTCTCACATTTTTTACACCTTTTTCCATTCTTCAGTGCTGGAAACCCTGCATTTTATTGGCCTTAGATGCCATGCATACCCATGATTTCTCAGGCATTTAGACTATTTCTTCAAAGTTATTTTTCAGTGGCGAATTAAAGCTGAATTCCTTGCAGTGACAGAACTAACAGGGTCGCAAAGGTCCAAGTGCCAAAATGTCACGGAGCACCTGACCAGTAGCCAATTACTTAGCCAATTACATAGTTAGTCTGGCTGAAAAAAGACAAAAGTCCATCCAGTTCAACCATTAAAACCTGGCTTCAGAACTGCACATGCGCACTTCTGGAGCTGGCCGATTAGTAATCGACTGAGCTAGCATCATCTCGGTCTCAGCTGGTCTGGGCTTGGGCTACTGGTTAGGTGCACAGTGACAACATGGCACTTGGCATCTTTCCCGTAAATTTGAAAGCAACTGCAAAGAGGGGGCTCAGGGGGAGAGGAGGACCAAAAGACTAAGCCTGCAGGCAACTGCAGGAAGTCAGTGTTTGTAAGCTCCAGGTTACGCTGGGGTTTATTCACTAAAGCTGGTTCACTCGAAACCCATGCACTTCTGCATAGAAATTAGCTTCCAGGTTTTATTGCTAAAGCTTACCTGAACAAGCTGAGGTTAGAGGCTGACTGGCTACCATGCACTGGTGCACAAGATTTTGAGTGAACCAGCCTTAGAAACAAAAACCCGCAGAATCTGTGGGGCAGTCAGTTACTCTGAGGGGGGTCACTGATGTAAGGTGGGAGTGGACACCCTAAGGTAAGAGTGGACACCTAATATAAATGTTGCCCCTTATATCAGTGTCTTCACTCCCCTCTTATATTAATGAACCCCTTTATTTTACTGTATTCACTCTGCAGACTTTGGTGTAAAGGGTAAGTCTGATATAAGGGGGTCTCTGGTCAATAGGGCTCCCCTCCACATCCACCTTAAATCGAAGCTAGCAGCATTGCATCGTAAATCAGAGCTCCTAGAATTGCCCTTTCCTTTAGAGTAAGCAGAATAGACCCTTACAGTGCAAGGGGAAACTTTGCAGACTCTGAGGTAAGGAGCAACTCTGTGAACTTTGATGTAAGGGGGGTTCTGGAGAACAGACAACTTCTTACATCAGAGTTCTCCTTTACACCATAGTCCACAGCATTCCCCCTTTGCACCATAGTCTGCAGAGTTCACCGTCACATCAGGGTGCACAGAGTTCCCCTTTGCATCAGTTCCCCTTTGCATCAGTTCCTCCAGTTCCTCCATGCACTTTAAAGGGGAACTCTAAAGTAAAGGGAACTCTGGGAACACTGGGAACTCTGATGTAAGGGGGACTCTAATGTAAGGGAGAACTCTGTGGACTCTAATGTAAGGGGGAACTCTGTAAAGAGCCCCAGGAGCAGTGGAAAGGGCCCCGGGCTCAGATCAAGGGGGCTCTTCTTTGTTTCTTGCACAGGGGCCCTAAAGGTTCTTATTATGCCTCTGAATTCAATGCAAATATATTTCAGCTAATTGCAGAGGATGGTTTTCAGTAGTTGTGTAAGAAGTGTAAGAGGATAATGACTTTGCTAAGTCCTGTCTTTGTGAATAACTAACATTGATTGAGGGAACATAGAAGAAGTGGTGAGAGTCTAGCTAGGACTAAAATAACTAGCATTAAGCAGGAGTGGTGGGCATAGGGAGATATCAAAATAATATGGTAAACAAGTTATAGTTGCCAGAAACCCCCATCAGATGTCAGCATACTACAAAACAATAACAACCTAATGCAATTCAATACAACACAGAAAAATTGGTCAAATCAATTCAAGCCAAGGTTACATTCTGCCCTTACCAAGCAAGACCATATATACATAGACCTTGCTAAGACTGTAGTATTATCCTGGCCTGCCAGTGAACACTTCTTTGGTTCCATTGTTGGCTCTCTGTTGTTTCTGAAAACTTGGATTTTTATTTCATTCAGTCATTTAACATTATTTTGGTGATTAACAACATCATTATCCATATCATTATTATTGAATCGTTATTATTTATTATTGTTATTTTTTGCTGGTCATTGCCAGTAAATGTTCATTCATTATGTATTATTGACACGGGGCTCATTGATCATTTGTCTTTTATGTTCTTTTGGAATTACCAGGCTCAACTGGTTGTTTTGATAGAAGCCACTCTTTCTAGTGTCACAGATAACCAGAAGTCAGGAAAGGGCACTGGAGAAGCTTCTTTATTCTTCTTGTTGTCACACAAATCTGCCATACTGCATAGCTATGCATATGACACTCCTATTTTTTGGTTCAGCTTTGTAGCGTCCCATATCACCTCCCTGTGTTCAAGCCACCAACTAGACAACAAACCAGAATGATCTAATCTGTCTATATTCAGAACAAGAAAGTGTAAAGCTGAAATAGGGAATAGTGGAGTCATCCATGTGGCAGCTGTGTGTGAATTACAGGAATGTCTGAACAGTAATACAAATCCTTTCCCTAGAATAGGTCACTTATATTCATTTCATTTATGTATTTAGCTTTTTATTTGGAGTTGCACTTTAAACATTTAAAGCGATTCTAAAGATTGTTTTTTTTTTTTTTAAATAACAAACATGTCTATACTTACCTACTGTGTGCACTGGTTTTGCACAGAGCAGCCTGGATCCTCCTCTTCTTGGGTCCCCCGCAGGATCTCCTTGCCCCTTCCTCCTGTCGGGGGACCCCCAGAGCAAGCAGCTTGCTATGGGGGCACCCGCTGCTCCGTGTGTCCATTCACACGCGGAGCTGCAGCTTGGCCCCACCCCCTATCTTTCCTCATTGGCTGACTGGCTGTGATTGACAGCAGCAAGAGCCGATGGCTCCCATTTGCTGTCTCAGTCAATGAGGAGGCAGAGACCCAGGACAGCTGAGGCTGTCGTTCACATCACTGGATCGCGATGAGGCTCAGGTAAGTATTGAAGGGGCTGGGGGCACTGCTGCACACAGAAGGTTTTTCTATGCATTCCGTGTATGAAGATAAAAAACCTTGAGCCTTTACAAACAATTTAATGCCAAGATCAATGATTTGTCTTGTGTTTAAAGTGCAATACAATTGCAGAACTAATTATAAAGTATGTTTATAAAGATGTAGAAGACACAGGGTTTGAAATATTGCTGACCCACTGATAAGTAAGCTTCATCCTACCCTTCAACGTAGGCCTATTTCACACAGGCGTCAGCTTGCAGTGTGCAGCAAGATTTTACAAAGCATTTCAGTATGTTTTGTTGCAGCTTTTAAAGCATCATTCAACTCCAGTTTTTAAATGTTATCCATATGGGAGTTCTGATTGCCTCTTTAAACAAGCTGCTTGCAGGCTTCATCACTACTTGAAGCCTGTTTAAGCCTGCTGAAGTCTGCTAGCAGCTTGTTTAAAGTCACAGTCAGTACTCCCATTAAGATCTGTGTATAACATTTCCAAACAGGAGCTTAAGGGAGCTTTACAAAGTTAGAGAAAGCAGCTTGAAGTTTGCCAAAACCTTGCAAAAGTTTGCTGAAAGTTTCATTAAAGCTTGCTGTTGACAATGCTCTTATAAAAGCTGAAATCCATGTGAAACAGGTCTAAATCATCTATTTATATCTGCTGTGGTACTTTCTTTTCAAACTCTGTTCTAATTATTTGGGGCAAAGCATCTATATTACCCATGTCTAACCTGACAGATAAATGTAGAATTTCATGAGTTGCTATGAGCAATCCTTTCATACTTTAAAGCAGCGGTTCTCAACCTGGGGGTCGCGACCCCTTTGGGGGTCGAACGACGCTTTCACAGGGGTCGCCTAAGACCATCGGAAAACACATATTTCCGATGGTGTTAGGAACCGAGACACCGCTGCTCTATCCGTCTCCAGGTGTGGGCGGGATGACATGCCGCCCCTGTCATCTGGACACACCCTCGGGATCAATCCTCGCCGGTGATTGGCCGTCGGAACTGTAGCTCAGGTGAGGCACACAGGCGGCCAATCACCGGCGAGGAGGTGGAGCTTGGAGAGGAGGAGCCGAGCGGCACCGCGAAGATCGAGCGGGTGAAGAGGAGGAGAGCAGCTGGAGAAGGAAGACAGCTGACAGGTAAGTGTCTGTACCATGGGAGAGGGAGGGAGGGAGCGAGCGAGCCCAGGCTGGAGCAGGGGTCAGCAAGGTAAGTATCATTGGTGTCAGTGGGAGGAATAGTGCCCCATCATTGGATTCACTAATACCAATGATGGGGCACTATTCCTCCCACTGACACCAACGATGAGGCACGATTCCTCCCCCCACTGACACCAACGATGAGGCACGATTCCTCCCCCCACTGACACCAACGATGAGGCACGATTCCTCCCCCCACTGACACCAACGATGAGACACGATTCCTCCCCCCACTGACACCAACGATGAGGCACGATTCCTCCCCCCACTGACACCAACGATGGGGCACTATTCCTTCCCCCACTGACACCAACGATGGGGCACTATTCCTCCCCCCACTGACACCAACGATGGGGCACTATTCCTCCCCCCACTGACACCAACGATGGGGCACTATTCCTCCCCCCACTGACACCAACGATGGGGCACTATTCCTCCCCCCACTGACACCAACGATGGGGCACTATTCCTCCCCCCACTGACACCAACGATGGGGCACTATTCCTCCCCCCACTGACACCAACGATGGGGCACTATTCCTCCCCCCACTGACACCAACGATGGGGCACTATTCCTCCCCCACTGACACCAACGATGGGGCACTATTCCTCCCACTGACACCAACGTTGGGGCACTATTCCTCCCCCTGATACCAACGATGGGGCGCTATTCCTCCCACTGACACCAACGATGGGGCACTATTCCTCCCACTGACACCAATGATGGGGCGCTATTCCTCCCACTGATACCAATGATGGGGCGCTATTCCTCCCACTGATACCAATGATGGGGCGCTATTCCTCCCACTGATACCAATGTTGGGGCACTTTTCCTCCCACTGACACCAGTGATGGGACACTTTTCCTCCCACTGACACCAGTGATGGGACACTTTTCCTCCCACTGACACCAGTGATGGGACACTTTTCCTCCCACTGACACCAGTGATGGGGCACTATTCCCCCCACTGACACCAATGATGGGGCACTATTCCCCCCACTGACACCAATGATGGGGCACTATTCCTCCCACTGACACCAATGATGGGGCACTATTCCTCCCACTGACACCAATGATGGGGCACTATTCCTTCCACTGACACCTATGATGGGGCACTATTCCCCCCACTTACACCTATGATGGGGCACTATTCCCCCCACTGACACCAATGATGGGGCACTATTCCCCCCACTGACATCTATGATGGGCACTATTCCTCCCACTGACACCAATGACGGGGCACTATTCCTCCCACTGACACCAATGACGGGGCACTATTCCTCCCACTGACACCAATGACGGGGCACTATTCCTCCCACTGACACCAATGACGGGGCACTATTCCTCCCACTGACACCAATGACGGGGCACTATTCCTCCCACTGACACCAATGATGGGCACTATTCCCCTCACTGACACCTATGATGGGGCACTATTCCCCCCACTGACACCTATGATGGGGCACTATTCCTCCCACTGACACCAATGATGGGGCACTATTCCTACCACTGACACCAATGATGGGGCACTATTCCCACTGACACCAATGATGGGGCACTATTCCTCCCACTGACACCAATGATGGGACACTATTCGTCCCACTGACACCAATGATGGGGCACTATTCCTCCCACTGACACCAATGATGGGGCACTATTCCTTCCACTGACACCTATGATGGGGCAGTATTCCCCCCACTTACACCTATGATGGGGCACTATTCCCCCCACTGACACCAATGATGGGGCACTATTCCCCCCACTGACACCAATGACGTGGCACTATTCCTCCCACTGACACCAATGACGGGGCACTATTCCTCCCACTGACACCAATGACGGGGCACTATTCCTCCCACTGACACCAATGACGGGGCACTATTCCTCCCACTGACACCAATGATGGGCACTATTCCCCCCACTGACACCTATGATGGGCACTATTCCCCCCACTGACACCTATGATGGGGCACTATTCCTCCCACTGACACCAATGATGGGGCACTATTCCTACCACTGACACCAATGATGGGGCACTATTCCTACCACTGATACCAATGATGGGGCACTATTCCTCCCATTGACATCAGTGATGGGACACTATTCCTCCCACTGACACCAATGACGTGGCACTACTCTTCCCACTGCAAAATTACAGTTATGAAGTAGCAACGAAAATAATTTTATGGTTGGGGGTCACCACAACATGAGGAACTGTATTAAGGGGTCGCGGCATTAGAAAGGTTGAGAACCACTGCTTTAAAGAGACAATGTCACCCTCGCCATGCAGATAAAATGAGAGTTTCTACAAAGGCCCACCTCCCACTCCTAATACTTACTAGTGCTACCTCTCACTCCTTTCCTCTCTGTAGCTGGTGACAAGACCCAACACAGATATGGAAGGACTTGTGACCTCCTCTGTGACAGTGGTCAGATCTAGAGGCCAGTCGATAGACCTAAGCACAGTCAAATGACTAAAGTAACATCACTACTCCTCCAGGATGCTGACACAAGTAATTTTAGCTACAAATACACAAACAAGAAAGGGCGCACCATCCTAGTGCATTATCCCATATGACGTTTATTGATAATCCATACAAAATATACTAAAAAACCATGTAGAAATTACTGCATATCAAGTTACTGATCCATAGTACGGTAATCTATCAAAGTACTGCAGAGCTGAGGAGAACTCTGACTGGGATCATAGCTGGCTTAAGCATTTCGAGATCTAAACTCTCTTTATCAGAACTGGTTTGGCTGTGATAAAGAGGGTTTAGCCCTTGAAAAACTCAAGTTGACTAGGATCCCAGTCGGAGTTCTCCTCAGCTCTGGAGTACGCTGAGCCTGATGTATTACCATGTTACAGATGAGTAACTTGATATGCAGTAATTTCTTCACGGTTTGTGAGTATATATTATGTGGATTATTATTAAACGTAACATGGTATAATGCACTAGGTTGGTGCGCCCTCTTGTTTTTGATTTCATAGTTACTATTTGGGACAACTCTAGTCGTAAGAGGGCAGCAAAGTCTGAAGCATCCCTGTGCCACATAGAAAAGCAGTCACATATGAAGAGTTTCCACCGCCCCAAACACTCATGCGCAGGAGATATTGCTGTTTTTTGTACCAGTAATGTCAGGGCTGGGTGTGTGGTGCCAAGGGAAAGCAGGTAAGGTGAGTACAAGGTTGTCAGAGCACCCTTTGCATGGTCACTTGGATAACCGTGCAAACACAAGGTAAACAAGTCTCTTTTAATAATTTAAATACTTTATTACAGGTAAGGTCTACAGTTATAAAGATTAGTTATATCTATTTTTTTACATTTGTTTTAGCAAAATTAAAACCTCCAAAAATAATTGAGGCAAACAGGACTTCAAATAACAGTTTATATGTGAGATGGGAAAAATCACAAGTTACTGAGTACACAGAATATGAGTTATTACTCATAACATCCAATGGGCATACAGAATCATATAATGTAAGTATAATGCTTTTAAAATTGAATTTATTAGAGGGTGTACCCTTGATATATACTTCATTAGGCATGAAGCAGAAGCTCTTTGCCTTAAGTCTCAATTTTCCTCTTATTTTCTTTACTCTGCCTCTCACACTTGATTAATCTGTCCTGCTCTCTCTCTTTTGCTTAATCTCTCTATCTCATTTGCTGTCTTGCTTTGCTTGTTCTGGCATGTTCTGAACAAACTATGTAGATAAATTGAGTTTAAATTTGACATTGTAATCCTCCTATATCAAACTGATATTAAGTTTTTGGCTGATGCTGGAGAGGTAAACTACTTGAAATCTCTGCTTCAGTTCCTGGGTTTACACCTGCTGGGGCCATTATTAAGGGAACCCAACCTCCTTATTGTCTTTTATTATTAAATTTATGGAGAAGGCAACAAGAGGTGTTAGAAGGGATCATTTAAATCTCCAATGTAGACTGGAAAGTATCAGGCATATTTTGCTGTTGAGCCCACCAAGGCAAATAAAAAGCCAGGTATTAACTACCTTTAATATATCTAATTTTGGACCTGATGACTGACCCTTTAAACAACCAATATAGCTTTGTATTTGTTGCTCTTTCATCAATCAACCCCAAGTAGAGTTATCAGAAAGATCATTGGTATGTACCTGGGTGGTTGTCTATACAAAGTCCTGAAGTTGCTTACTTTAGGTCTACAGACATTCATTTCTTATGTCCTGCCTCTGCAGTTTTAATAAGCACCTTTATATAATTTGTAGGCAGGTTGTCTACAGTATGTTAGTTAGGCAGTTGGCTGGCCCAGGGTAAGGAAGTTTGGCACCTCTGTTTCTGGGCTTTTTGGACCCAGCCTATCTGCCATGTAATATAAATAAGGGGGGATGCTGGGTTCTGGAGCTTCAGCATGCTCAGGAAGATGCAGGAATTGCTGTGGAAGATAAAAGGGAGGACTGCAGAACCCAGAATTCCGTTGAAAGGCATTGTAAGCCTGGAAAACTGACAAGCATTAGGGGGCACCTATTATGGAGTATCACCCTGCTGATGTATGCCTGGCCAACCTAGTTGAGTTAATTAGGGAATGTTGCATTGAACATTGACTAGGGTCAGTAAAGAACATGTGGGGTATGAAGCACAGCTACTACAAAAGGAGAAAAGGAGGAATGAAAAACCAAGTGAAAAGTGACAATGCCACGCTATATACAGTTGTGTTCAAAATAATAGCAGTCAGACATCACTAACCTGATCAATCACGGTTTTTGGTAGAAATGATATTTCTACACAGCAAATAATTTACTAGCAGGTGTAGTAGAGTAATAGAAATCCAACAGACCCAACAGTCATGACATGCATGCTGCTGATTCTGTGTAATTGAATCACTAATTGAAAGGAGCATGTTTAAAATAATAGCAGTGTGGAGTTCTATTAGTGAGGTCATTCATTCTTTTAAAAACAGGTGGCAATTATTGCCCTTATTTAAGGAAGGCAGCAAATGTTGTACATGCTGGTTACAGTGCATTTCTCTCTGTAATTCTGAGGAAAATGGTTCGATCCAGACATTGTTAAGAAGAACAGCGTACCTTGATTAAAAAGTTGATTGGAGAGGGGAAAACATATAAATAAGTGCAGAAAATGATAGGCTGCTCAGCTAAAATGATCGCAAATGCTTTAAAATGGCAACCAAAACCTGAAAGACATGGAAGAAAGCGAAAAACTACCATTCAAATGGATAGAAGAATAGCCAAAATGGCAAGGACTCAGCCAACAATCAGCTCCAGGAAAATCAAAGAAGGTCTAAAGTTACCTGTGAGTACTGTTACAATTAGAAGACGCCTATGTGAAGCCAAGCTATCTGCAAGAAGCCCCCACAAAGTCCCACTGTTGAAAAAAAGACATGTGCTGAAGAGGTTACAATTTGCCAAAGAGCACATTGACTGGCCTAAAGAGAAATGGTGCAGCATTTTGTGGACTGATGAAAGTAAGATTGTTCTTTTTGGGTCTAGTGGTCAGAGACAGTTTGTCAGACGACCCCCAAACACTGAATTCAAGCCAGAGTACACTGTGAAGACAGTGAAGCATGGTTGCGCAAGCATCATGATATGGGGATGTTTCTCATACTACGGTGTTGGGCCTATTTATCGCATACCAGGGATCATGGATCAGTTTGAATACATCAGAATACTTGAAGAGGTCATGCTGCCTTATGCTGAAGAGGAAATGCCCTTGAAATGGGTGTTCCAACAAGACAACGACCCCAAACACACCAGTAAACGTGCAACATCTTGGTTCCAGACCAACAAGATTGACGTTATGGAGTGGCCAGCCCAATCCCCAGATCTTAATCCAATAGAAAACTTGTGGGGTGACAGAAGTTGGCTGACTCCATGCAACACAGATGTACAGCAGTTCCCAGAAACAGTGCTTATACAACTAAATATTAATTAAGTGATTCAAAGGAAAACAAAATCTTCAAACATTTTTCAGTTTATATAGTGAATGTTTGAGTTTGTAAAGAAGAATACAAACACTGCTATTTTTGTGAACAGTCTAATATTCACTTTTCTTCAATTTTTTTTAGAGGAACAACACAAATTTGATATATTTTTCTTCATGTTTTGATTTGGAACAGGATGTGTAATGTTCCCAATGCATTTGTGTGTATGGAAATAAAATCTATTAGAAGGATTTTGAGCTCTATTCACTTTTTTCAACACACTGCTATTATTTTGAACACAACTGTGTGTGTGTATATATATATATATATATATATATATATATATATATATATATATATACATACACACACACACACAAGCACACAAGTGAAACTCGAAAAATTAGAATATAGTGCAAAAGTTAATTTATTTCAGTAATGCAACTTAAAAGGTGAAACTAATATATGAGATAGACTCATTACATGCAAAGCAAGATAGTTCAAGCCGTGATTTGTCATAATTGGGATGATTTTGGCTTACAGCTCATGAAAACCCCAAATCCACAATCTCAGAAAATTAGAATATTACATGCAATCAATAAAACAAGGATTGTAAATAGAACAATATCGGACCTCTGAAAAGAATCAGCATGCATAAGTACTCAGTACTTGGTTTGGGCCCCATTTGCAGCAATTACTGCCTCAATGCGGCGTGGCATGGAAGCTATCAGCCTGTGGCACTGCTGAGGTGTTATGGAAGACCAGGATGCTTCAATAACGGCCTTCAGCTCTTCTGCATTGTTCGGTCTCATGTCTCTCATCTTTCTCTTGGCAATGACCCATAGATTCTCTATGGGGTTCAGGTCAGGTGAGTTTGCTGGCCAATCAAGCACAGTAATCCCACAGTCATTGAACCAGGTTTTGGTGCTTTTGGCAGTGTGGGCAGATGCCAAGTCCAGCTGGAAAATGAAGTCAGCATCCCCATAAAAGTCGTCTGTGGAAGGAAGCATGAAGTGCTCCAAAATCTCCTGTTAGATGGCTGCGTTGACCCTGGACTTAATGAAGCACAGTGGACTACCACCAGCAGATGGCATGGCTCCCCAAATCAACACAGACTATGGAAACTTCACACTGGACTTCAAGCATCTTGCAGTGTGTGCCTCTCCATTCTTCCTCCATACTCTGGGTCCTTGGTTTCCAAATGAGATGCAAAAGTTGCGCTATCAGAAAAGAGGACTTTGGACCACTGAGCAACAGACCAGGTCTGTTTTTCTTTAGCCCAGGTAAGACACTTCTGACGTTGTTTGTTGTTCAGGAGCAGCTTGACAAGAGGAATACGACATTTGAAGCCCATGTCCAGGATCCGTCTGTGTGTGGTGGTTCTTGATGCACTGACTCCAGCCTCAGTCCACTCCTTGTGAAAGTCCCCAACACTTTTGAATGGCCTTTTCCTGACAATCCTCTCCAGGCTGCGGTCATCCCTGCTGCTTGTGCACCTTTTTCTTCCACACTTTTCCCTTCCACATAACTTTCTATTAATGTGCTTTGATACAGCACTTTGGGAACATCCACCTTCTTTTGCAATTACCTTTTGAGGCTTCCCCTCCTTATGGAGGGTGTCAATGATGGTTTTCTGCACAACTGTCAGGTCAGCAGTCTTTCACATGATTGTGATTCCTACTGAACCAGACTGAGAGACCATTTAAAGGCTCAGGAACCCTTTGCAGGTGTTATGACTTAATTAGCTGATTAGAGTGGGACACTTTGAGCCTAGAATATTGCACCTTTTCACAATATTCTAATTTTCTGAGATTGTGGATTTGGGGTTTTCATGAGTTGTAAGCCATAATCATCACAATTATCACAAATCACGGCTTGAACTATCTTGCTTTGCATGTAATGAGTCTATCTCATATATTAGTTTCACCTTTTGCATTACTGAAATAAAATGAACTTTTGCACGATATTCTAATTTTTTTAGTTTCACCTGTGTGTATATATATATATATATATATATATATATAAATATACACACACATATACATAAATATGTAGCACTACCCCCTTAGGAGCTGCTAGAAGATTTGGGTCCCCCTATAGTCCTGCACAGCCAGGCATCACACATCTTCACCAAGACTTGCATGCAGTGTCAGAAATAAGTCCTTGAGGTTTTTGTTTTGTTTAGGGGATAGGGTTCGGGGTGTACAGGATGCCCAAGGGAACCGATGAACTGAGGACAACTTCCTGGGACTTATAATCCTTCACTTCAGCGCATACTCTGTTGCAGAGATAGCCAGAGTCTCTTTAGTGTACCACCCCAGACCCTGGATGAACTTCTCCAGTTGACCCAGCAATATGGAGGTATGCCTGAACAGGGAATCTGGCATCTGTTACTTTAAGAGTGGACAGTCCCAAATAGGCAGCAAATCTGGTTTCTCACCAGAGTGCTCTTTTCCCTATCTGTCCAGGGGGTGATGGTGTACTCACTCAGATCCTCTCCTGTACCACTGGTGGACTGATGGCTGTTATCAGCTGGGCCGCTCCTTTCTTGCCATTGAGGTAGTCCTCGATCTGGGGGACAGTAAGCTCTGAGCTTTCCTCCTTTCCAGCTCCAGGCCTGCAGGTAGGCCCCATCTCACTGGGCCTCCTCGCAGCCTCCTTCCTTTAGCTTCACATTTTCCTCACTATTTTCCACCCAAACTTTCCCGCCACTGAGCAGGCTCCAACACTTTTGTATTGGGTGTCCTGGCCCATTTTCAACCTCCTGTTGGGGATTGGTCAGGATCCCTTGAGTGCTACTACTCAGCCTTCCTCCAAAGCCCTAGTGCAGGGGAAAATTCCAGAGGGGCTGGTCTGCAGAGGCTCTCAACTCCTGACCACAATTTGACCTTCTGGCTATTACACCCAGGCTGCAACTCAGCCCTCCTCTCTATCAATTGAACACTATCTCCCCCTATCTAAACTAGAAGGGCATTTTATATATATATATATATATATATATATATATATATAAATATATAAACCTGTATTGTGTATACTCAAATATTGTGTCTAGCGGTTGCAGACAAACAAATGTGTTCACACAAGTCATAAATTTTAATACGTAAATTTTGTTGCACCTGCTAACACACCCCATAATTTATGCACTGTGATTTAGTACTTGGGAGAACATAGTATAAACATTTTTGTGGTAAGATATTTTATGCATGTGGATGATTAGCACATAATAATTGTGGGGTGTGTTGGTTAGCAGCCGCAACTGAATTTATAAAACAAACAGATATGTAGTGAGCGCTATATCCTAAAAGCAGCTAAGCACTCAAAGCAACCAATATATGCAGTAAATCAAATGATATAAAATTAGTGCAGCGCTAAAATCATATGTAAAACTAAAAATAAATTCAAAATAAATTCAAACAACGTCCATAAAGTCTATGAATTGTGATCGTAGAAACTAGGAGGTACTGGTGGTGCTCCTTGGGAAATGATAGAAATGCGCACTCACCAGAAATAAATAAGGTATGAGTGTTGTATAAAATCCCTCATCAGAGGTCTGGTCAAAGGTCTGGTCAGCTTGGGCAATCCTCCCTTCCGTGTGATGACAGGACTTCAATGAAGAAGAACAAGATCCAGGTAACCAGAGGTTTCCTCAAAGGGACTGGCTGGAAGGAACTGCCTGTTTACAGGAAATCTTCCACCTCTTGGTATGGTGCCTGGGTCTGAAAATAAGTACTCCTCTCAGGGAGTTAAGGGAAGGATGTCCATAGTGTAGTAGATTATCAAAAGAACTTTATTGTAAACATTCAAGGTATCCAAATTGTGATAAGTAGTAAAATAACATCCAGGTATAGTGTGAACTAACCCTGTGGATATAACAGGTGGCCGCCGGGCCTCCATGTTAAAGCACATCTTGTTCATTTATTTCAAATCCATTGTGGTGGTGTATAGAGCCAATGTTAGAATTGTGTCGATGTCCCAATATTTATGGACCTGACTGTGTTTATACATCATATCCCCCCTTAATCTCCTCTTCTCAAGAGAGAATAAATTCAGTTCCTCTAATCTTTCCTACACCAACACCCCCACCTTCCCCCCCCGAGCCTCCCCCAATACCTACTGTCACATTTTAAAAAGAGCATGGCTTTGTGGGGCTCCACCCACACAAGCCACGTCATTCATGCACAAAGATCTGTGAATGAATAAACTACATGTACCATCTGCCACTGTGGCAGAAAGCTTGTAGTTTTCAATGAACCGTGAGGGCATGAGGGCACTGGTGAGCAATGCCATAGTTCATTGATCTTCCTGGACTGTCTGTCTGTCAGGGCTCCAGGGTGTGACCAGAGGTATGTGACTGACGCAGGGAAACGCAGGCTTCAGATATGTTATAAATATAATTTATTAACACTAACAATACATAAATGCAGTGCAATACTAAAACATAACAGTGCAAACGAACCAAACCAAACCACCCACAGATAACAGTACATACAATGCAAGCGTCGTCAGGCAGGCCGGGATTATCAACAGGAGGTCAGAACGTATGGGGTTAAGCAGGAGAATGGTCAGACAAAGCCAGGGATCAGGAGCAGGAGAATGGTCAGACAAGCCAGGGATCAGGAGCAGGAGAATGGTCAGACAAAGCCAGGGATCTGGAACAGGAGAATGGTCAGACAAAGCCAGGGATCAGGAGCAGGAGAATGGTCAGACAAAGCCAGGGATCAGGAGCAGGAGAATGGTCAGACAAAGCCAGGGATCAGGAGCAGGAGAATGGTCAAACAAAGCCAGGGATCAGGAGCAGGAGAATGGTCAGACAAAGCCAGGGATCAGGAGCAGGAGAATGGTCAGACAAAGCCAGGGATCAGGAGCAGGAGAATGGTCAGACAAAGCCAGGGATCAGAGCAGGGTCAGCAACGAATCAGACAGGAACAGGGAGCAGGAACAGGATACAGGGCCCAGGAGAAACAAACACCAAGGCAGAGTCTGCAGGTCTGGCCATCCCTTAAATACATCAGTATAAGCAGTTTCAGGTGTTTGGCTGGCTGCAAGGTTGAGTCCCTGATTGCTGGGAGCACCCGCTGGCCAGCCCTGGTACTGCAGCCCATAAGGCAGGTGAGTCCCACCATTGCTGGCCAGTCCATTCCTGACAGTACCCCCCCCTCATAGAGCGGCCTCAGGACGCTCCAAACAGTCCTAGCTGGGCAAAATGTTCCACCGCCCGGGTCTGGTAACTGGCAGGATATCAAAGACTGGCACACCGGGCAGGACTCCGGGCAGCGGCACACCGGGCAGGACTCCGGGCAGCGGCCCATCGGGCAGCGGCACACCGGGCAGCGGCACACCGGGCAGCGGCACACCGGGCAGAGGCACATCGGGCAGCGGCACTCCGGGCAGCGGCACTACGGGCAGCGGCACTACAGGCAGCGGCACACCGGGCAGCGGCACATCGGGCTGGACTCCGGGCAGCGGCACATCGGGCTGGACTCCGGGCAGAGGCACATCGGGCTGGACTCCGGGCAGAGGCACATCGGGCTGGACTCCGGGCAGAGGCACATTGGGCTGGACTCCGGGCAGAGGCACATCGGATCACCAGGCGGAGCGGAAGGCACCGGGCCCCCAGGCGGAGCGGCAGGCACCGGGCCCCCAGGCGGAGCGGCAGGCACTGGGCCCCCAGGCGGAGTGGCAGGCACCGGGCCCCCAGGTGGGGCGACAGGCACCGGGCCCCCAGGCGGGGCGACAGGCATAGGGCCCCCAGACGGGGCGACAGGCATCGGGCCCCCAGGCGGAGCGGTGGGCCCCGGGCCCCCAGGAGTGGCGACAGGCATCGGGCCCCCAGGCGGGGCGACGGGCATCGGGCCCCCAGGCGGGGCGACGGGCATCGGGCCCCCAGGCGGGGCGGCGGAGCAGCGGGCGCCGGACCCCCAGGCGGAGCGACAGGTCTCGGGCCCCCAGGCGGAGCGGCGGGCGCCGAACCCCCAGGCGGAGCGACAGGTCTCGGGCCCCCAGGCGGAGCGACAGGTCTCGGGCCCCCAGGCGGAGCGGCGGGCGCCGGACCCCCAGGCGAAGCGACAGGTCTCAGGCCCCCAGGCGGAGCTGCGGGCGCCGGACCCCCAGGCGGAGCGACAGGCACCGGGTCACCAGGCACGACAGTGGGCTCCGAGTCAACTGGCATGACCGCTGGCACTGGGTCAGACAATGGATCGTCTGGCTGGACAGCGGGCATCGGGTCACCAGGCATCAGGTCATTTGGCTCGACAGCGGGCACCGCATCATCTGGCAAGGCAGTGGGCTCCGAGTCAACTGGCATGACCGCGGGCACTGGGTCAGACATTGGATCGTCTGGCTGGACAGCGGGCATCGGGTCACCAGGCATCAGGTCATTTGGCTCGACAGCGGGCACCGCGTCATCTGGCAAGGCAGTGGGCTCCGAGTCAACTGGTATGACCGCGGGCACTGGTTCAGACATTGGATCGTCTGGCTGGACAGCGGACATCAGGTCACCAGGCATCAGGTCATTTGGCTCAACAGCGGGCACCGCGTCATCTGGCAAGACAGTGGGCACCAAGTCACCAGGCACGACAGTGGACTCTGAGTCAATTGGCACAACAGCGGGCACCGGGTCATCAGGTACCGGATTGTCTGGCTCGACAGCGGGCATCGGGTCACCAGGTATGACAACGGGCACTGGGTCACCAGGCATCAGGTCATTTGGCTTGCCAGCGGGCACCGCGTCATCTGGCAAGGCAGTGGGCACCGGGTCACCAGGCATTGGATCGTTTGGCTCGACAGCGGGCATCGGGTCACCAGGTATGACAGCGGGCACTGGGTCACCAGGCATCAGGTCATTTGGATCGCCAGCGGGCACCGCGTCATCTGGCAAGGCAGTGGGCACCGAGTCACCAGGTACGACAGCGGGCTCTGAGTCAATTGGCATGACAGCGGGCACCGGATCAGGTACTGGATCATCTGGATCAACAGCGGGCATCGAGTCAACTGGCCTAATAGGATCATCAGGCTGGATCAGTTCATCATGCTGGGTAGAGGCATCAGGCTGAAGAGAGGCATCAGGCTGAATAGAGGCATCAGGCTGAATAGAGGCATCAGGCTGGGTACAGGCATCAGGCTGGGTACAGTCATCAGGCTGGGTACAGGCATCAGGCTGAAGTGCGGGTGCCGAGGCACCAGGCTGAACCACGGAAGGCAGGTTCTCAGACGGCAGGCTCACCGGTTTGGATACTGGCAGGATGGTATTGGTTGGACTGGAGCACTGCAAGTAAACGCAGGTCTGCAAACGAATGGAGCAGCTGGAGACAGAGAAGAGCTGGAGGATGGAACAGGGGAGGGAACAGTTGCTACAGAGGGCTTCTTTACAGGGTTAAAGGCAGGATAGGTGCAGCGAGTGGGAACAGGGTACTGACATGCGGTAGATAGCAGGGCAGGAGGAGCTGTTGGGAATGCAGGAATAGAGCTTTGAGGAAATAGATTAGAAGCAGGACTGGGTTTTTGCAAGCTGACTGAGGCTGGGTGCAACAAATCTGTCCATGTCTGCAGTATGGGTTGAACAAAGCTCAGCTTACACAAAGCCTGTCTGACCAAAGACTGCACTGCATTTATACAATCTCTTAGTATCTGTGGTGAACATGCAGCATAATGCTACAAGAAGCAATCCACACCATCCTCTAATAACCATACCAGGGACTCTACCTGGTCGGCACTAAATGGCGGCAAAAATTCATCCCTGCATTCGGGGGTACCAGATGAAACCAACTCTGCACAAATCTGAATCAATGGCTGCACCTCAGAGAATTCTGTGCCCTGATCTACTAGAACATGAGCGAGCCGTATACATTCTAGCAGTTCATCCCTGGGATACTCCTTCAGAGTTTGATAAGCATACTCTCTGTCATCAAACACTAGCAGATATAAATACACAACCTCATCAAGATCCATCCTTCCCATCAACAAACCAAGATGGCTTCCCTGTGCAGCCACTTCTGGTCAGGATTGGCCTTGGTGTAATGTCAGGGCTCCAGGGTGTGACCAGAGGTATGTGACTGACGCAGGGAAACGCAGGCTTCAGATATGTTATAAATATAATTTATTAACACTAACAATACATAAACGCAGTGCAATACTAAAACATAACAGTGCAAACGAACCAAACCAAACCACCCACAGATAACAGTACATACAATGCAAGCGTCATCAGGCAGGCCGGGATTATCAACAGGAGGTCAGAGCGTATGGGGTTAAGCAGGAGAATGGTCAGACAAAGCCAGGGATCAGGAGCAGGAGAATGGTCAGACATAGCCAGGGATCAGGAGAATGGTCAGACAAAGCCAGGGATCAGGAGCAGGAGAATGGTCAGACAAAGCCAGGGATCAGGAGCAGGAGAATGGTCAGACAAAGCCAGGGATCAGGAGCAGGAGAATGGTCAGACAAAGCCAGGGATCAGGAGCAGGAGAATGGTCAGACAAAGCCAGGGATCAGGAGCAGGAGAATGGTCAGACAAAGCCAGGGATCAGAGCAGGGTCAGCAACGAATCAGACAGGAACAGGGAGCAGGAACAGGATACAGGGCCCAGGAGAAACAAACACCAAGGCAGAGTCTGCAGGTCTGGCCATCCCTTAAATACATCAGTATAAGCAGTTTTAGGTGTTTGGCTGGCTGCAAGGTTGAGTCTCTGATTGCTGGGAGCACCCGCTGGCCAGCCCTGGTACTGCAGCCCATAAGGCAGGTGAGTCCCACCATTGCTGGCCAGTCCATTCCTGACATTGTCCGTACAGAAGGTACGGGCAGACAGCTGTACTGAGAGTCTGCAGGAGCCTGACTTTACACCTACAATCCACTGATCATGGGTGCAATGCTCTGTAGGCTCCTGTGGGAAAAAATAAATCCGCATTTTTGTTTCTGCAGAAATATGTGCATTTATTATTTTTTTCCCAAAAGGTGAACTTATCCTTTAATATTTTGTCAATCACAGTAAAAGTTTTTTCCAGAATGTCAATGTTCAGAAGAATGTTATCGTCAAGGATAATAATTGGAAGTTTCCCTCTGTTCTATTTGCATGTTGTATAGGGTGTGAGCCCTTAAAAAGGCACAAAGTGCACAGTATTAATAATTACATGCCACCAGATCTGCACCAGGGGTTAGAACCAGAGCATAGTACAAAGTCAACTAGCACATTTAAAAACAGGTTCATGTCAAAGGTCAGGGCAGGCGGCAAACAAGAATACTCAATACTGACTGAACTCCGTAATCAAAGAAGTAGGAATGCTGGAGTTCAGGAGCTAACACAGACTGGAGCCTCAGTCGAGAAAATAAACCTATTGCTCAGGCTGTAGTGTGTGCCACATTAACCAAGCCGATAGACCTGTTCAGGTCTGTCTGCACCACCCGTGCCAGTTTCTATTTCAGGGTGAGCAGAGCCTGCAGGGTTAACAACTCTCCTTCTCCCCCTTCTGAGCTGAGTGGGTGGGGGGATGGGCAGAGAGTTCAGACCATGCAGCTCTACTATTCTTTGGACTGTATCTGTCAAACTCTCTCCACCTCTCTACCCTAAACAATAACCCCCTCCCCACCTCTCCCCCCTAAATAACAACCCCCTCCCCACCTCTCCACCCTCAACAATAACCCCCTCCCCATCTCTCCACCCTCAACAAATAACCAACTCCTCACTTCTCCACCCTTAACAATAAACCCGTTAACCGCCTCTCCACCCTCAACAAATAACCCACCTCTCCACCCTCAACAATAACCCCCTCCCTGTCTCTCCACCCTCAACAAATAATCCCCTCCTCACTTCTCCACTCTCAACAATAACCCCCCTCCCCACCCCCTGTGGGCCTGTGTTATGATGGGGGTAGTATAAGGGAGGGTTCCTGTGTAATTATGGGGGTAGTATGGGGGAGGGGGTCCTGTGTAATGATGGGGGTAGTATAGGGGAGAGGGTCCTGTGTAATTATGGGGGTAATATAGGGAAGGTGGTCCTATGTACTGATGTGGGATAAAGGTCTTGTGTAATAATTAGTGGTAGTATGGGGTGAGGACTCCTGTGTAATGATGGAGATAGTCTGGGGGAGGGGGGCTTGTGTAATGATGGGGAAGTATGGGGGAGGGATCCTGCATAATGGTGGGGGAGGGGGGGAACTTTGTAATAATGGGAGCAGTATGAGGGAGGGGGATTCTGTGTAATGATGGGCGTAGTGTGAGGGAGGGGGTCCTGTTTAATGATGGGGATGAAAAAGTGCCTAGGGTCCAATCAATATTAAAGACAGCCCTGCCAGCTACCCTAGTGCTGCCAGGAAGAAGTGCTAACCACTTAGCCACTGTGCCTTTGTTCCTCAAGCTACTGTACGTAGTGTTAATAGTCAATGTGATATGGATAAGAAAGGGTAGTTGGGAGAAAAATTGGGACTACATACAGTAGTAATTCAGTATTGATACAGTATATATTCTAAATGACCAAAGACTTGATTATTTGATTTTCCAGATGGTTCTTAGCAGCATGACTCTTACTGTTCAGCCTGATGTTACATACACAATTAAAGTACGGGTAAAGCTTTCAAGTATTTTGTTAACTGATGAAAACAGCTTTATCTGGAGCGACTGGAGTAAGGAAGAGATTCTTAAAGGTATTTATTTTGTGTGTTCCTCTGCAAGGGTTCGTAGTGTGTAGTACTTTCATTTATTGATCTCGGCCCTGCATTGGCCTTTGTAGTGGCCTTTGTTCTGCTTTTTTTTTTTTGCATTGCATTGCATAATTGCTTCATGTCTAGAATTATATGTTCTTAAGAACAGTGGTTCTTCTGAGCAGAACTCTTCAAATGAGGGTCCACAATCAATTTTTGGGGGGTTCCCAGTTAATTAAATATGAAGGTCATTTTGGAACACCAGAACAAGAGACAATCTGCATGGGTCCCCATTGGGTTCCAAAATGAAAAAAAAACATTGTGGCTGCAGTAAGGCTTTAATTGTTAAGAAGGACAATTAAGGGTCCAATAGCTCTGGTGTGAACCAGCCCTAAATGTTAGGAAAACATTTGAAAACTTTGCTGTTTAGACTTACTTTCAGTGCCCAGAGCCCTGCACTAAAAACACCACTGAAACTCAAGGTGTCATATAAATGACTATCAGTCTCATTGAGCAGTTTAGACTCACTCTGGACCTGAATGACTGAAGACTGACCTATTGGTTTTTCCCTTTCACCAGCATTAAGTTAATATATATGTCACTGGTTTAACTAGTATGCTTAAGTAACTAAGCAATAGGAAATCCAAAACAGGAGGTGACAATGGTCTTAGACAGGAGTTTCTCCCACGGTGTAGTGCTTCTTGTTGTGTTTTTGGGACAGGAAGTGAAGGGAAATATCTCCAATGGAGACACAGACAGCAAAAAAATAACTGTTAATAATTGACAGATTTGAGCATTTCCCCTTTTCTATTTAAAACTAAAAAAAAGGATATGGTTATACATGAACTTAGAAAAGAAAATGAAACTGTTTAGGAAACAATGTTTGCATTTGCATTTAAATATTTTGAATGTCCTCAAAATATTTAATAGTCCCACCAATGGACCTGATGATGACTTGTCAAATAGTTACATAGTTACACATACTGTAGTTAGTCTGGCTGAAAAAAGACAAAAGTCCATCCAGTTCAACCTTAATAAAAAGTAAAAAGTTATAATCCTACACCCACAGTTGATCCAGAGGAAGGCAAAAAACCCAGCAAAGCATGATCCAATTTGCTCCTGCAGGGGAAAACATTCTTTCCTGATCCCCCGAGAGGCAATCGAATATTCCCTGGATCAACTTTACCTATAAATGTTAGTAACCAGTTATATTCTGTGTATCCAAGAAAAAATCCAGGCATTTTTAAAGTAATTCTCTGAGCATACCAGAATCAACTCTTGAGGGAGTCTATTCCACATTTTCTCAGGTCTTACTGTGAAGAAACCTTTCCGTATTTGGAGATTAAACCTCTTTCCCACCAGACGTAAAGCGTGCCCTCTTGTCCTCTGTGATGACCTCGGGGTGAATAGCTCTACACCAAGTTCACTATATGAACTGATGTATTTATACATGTTGATGATATCCCCCCTTAATCTCCTCTTCTCAAGAGAGAATACATTCAGTTCCTCTAATCTTTCCTCATAGCTGAGCTCCTCCATGCCTCTTATCAGTTTGGTTGCCCTTCTCTGTACTTTCTCCAGTTCCCCAATGTTCTTTTTGTGAATCAGTGCCCAAAATCCTCCACTACTGTAAATGAAACAAAAAAGTTTTACCTTTACACCCCAGTCACATTAAGCCAATTTGGAAATCATGCGACTTACAGTGAAGTCACACGATTTCAAAATTGGGTGACTTGCTGATTTGAGGTGCAATTTGCAGGACATCTGACACAGACGTCTATGCAAATCTCACCAAAAGTAGTACATGCACTACTTTAGAAATCGATGTGGCTCCGACCATGTTGGAACTGTACCAATATGACCGCTCTAATAGTGGACAATAGAGTGCGACTTGGCATAAGATTTGCAAGTCATATGGCATGCAAATCGCATGCCAAGTCACACCCGATGTGACCAGGGTGATACATAAGCTTTTAACTACTTGCCTACTGGGCACTTTTAACCCCTTACCTGCTCAGGCCAATTTTCAGCTTTCAGCGCTGTCACAGTTTGAATGACAATTGCGCGGTTATGCTACACTGTACCCATATGAAATTGATATAATTTTTTTTCACACAAATAGAGCTTTCTTTTGGTGGTATTCAATCACCGCTGGGTGTTTTAGTTTTTGGGCTATAAACAAAAAAAAAGTTTTTTCTTTGTTTCTATTATAACATTTAGCAAACAGGTAATTTTTCTCCTTCACTGATGTGCGTTGATGAGGCTGCACTGATAGGCAGCACTGATGGGAACAGGTGGGTGGCACTGCTAGGCACAGGTGGGCAGCACTGCTGGGCACTGATCATCAGAGCACTGATGATCAGTGCCCTGAGGATCAGTGCTGATCACTTCTCTGATAATTGCCGGTTATCAGCAGTACTCTCCTCACGCTGTGATAGGGGAGAGTGATTAAATCCTTGGGGTTGTGAGTAGCCAAAATCTGCTTGCCAAATCTGGAGGAATTTGGACTGAGATTCTACCAGAAAGCCTGTAAGTTTTTTGTTAATCATAATATCCATAAGCCTTTTTTTAACTGCCTTGAAGCTTTGTGTGCGGGGTTTACATGCTCTGGCTATTGTTAATCTGGTGGCAGCCAACACATGGGTGATCAGCACTCTCTGAAATTTCTGGTATCCGTTTGTTCATTAAAAAGCTTCTTAGGATTTTTTTTTCATTAAGGAGCAAATTACATTACTGATCCTTAAAGTCTGTTCACCACATGTGGGTCATGGTGCCTTCAAAGCCACGGCCCTCAGAAAGAAATAGAAAAATAATTTGGAAGAAATCAGCCTATACGTGCTGGGTTGTATTAACATCTGTACAGCACTTTAGGAATATACTCATTTTTGGAAAATTTCTAAAAAGGTTTTAATTACTGCTTGCCATATAGTTTGCCAATCCTCTGGATCCAACAGTAAGTTCAAATCTGCATCCCAATACTTTTTAATACAAGTACATAGTTACATGGACACATATCAGGAATATGAAATGTTAGAGTAACATACATTAAAAAATACTTGGGGTAATTTAGCAATGGGCAACTGCTGAGACAAAAAGCACTTTAGTTAGAAGTATACTGTACAAGGCATTGTTCAGTTTGCAGGGGGTCATACACCATCAAGCAGCCAGCAGCCTCTCTAGGATCCCACCTGGTTCCCATGGTGTGCGTGTCCCTTCATTCCTCCCTTCTTCTGGGGGTAAGTGCTGCCCTAGGCAAGTGCCCTGTTTGCCTTGTGTTAAATACGTCCCTGCCGCCACCCTTTATAGCACAGCAGTACACACAGTATATACTGTGTGTGTGTGTGTACATCCTGGAGGAGTTGAACTGCCTGTGCAACCTCTGTAGAGACCAGGTATTTCCTCATGCTACCACTGACCCTATGCAAAATTAGTGAAAAACAGTCAGAAAAGAGGAGTAGGAAAAATATCAGTTGCCTCCACCTGTAAAACCATTCCTGTTTTGGGGGTCATCTCATTGCTGCCCATCTAGTGCACCTGTAGTTAATTTAATTAACACCAAAGCATCTGAAAACCCCCTCTGCTACTTAACTGACCAGATCAATATCCAAGGAGTTCAACTGACTTGATTCTATACTCTGACTAATGTGTCCCTTTAATTATTTTGAGGTATATACACACACATACACACACACACACACACACACTACCTTAAAAAAGTATCCATACCCCTTGAAATTTTCCACATTTTGTCATGTTATAACCAAAAACGTAAATGTATTTTATTGGGATTTTATGTGATAGACCAACAGAAAGTGGCACATAATTGTGAAGTGGAAGGAAAATGATAAATGGTTTTCAAAATTTTTTACAAATAAACATCTGAAAAGTGTGGCGTGCTTTTTGTAATCAGCCCCCTGAGTCAATACTTTGTAGAACCACCTTTCGCTGCAATTACAACTGCAAGTCTTTTTTGGGGTATGTCTCTGTTAGCTGTGCACATCTAGGGAGTGAAAGTTTTGTCCATTTTTCTTTGTAAAACAGCTCAAAGGATCATATAGGAGGCACTGGGGGCCGCAGGTGGGTGTGACTTGACAAAGGAGGCCACGCATCAAAAATGCATCATAGCGACCACGTCCTCATCCTTTTCTTTTGTAGTTGTGAGAAGTATCCATTGAGTGTTTGCCAGCTGGTCCGGGCACATGCACAGTAGTGACGGAACGCTACGACATGTCATTCTGGTTGTCAGAGGAGCTGCTCAGCCCCCAGCTGATGACCACATTGATGCCCACGATACTAGGAAGATATAGAGGATACTATTACACTGAGAGTGCCTCAATCTCATTGTACCATGTGAGTGCAATCACTTTTATGCCTTTTTACCTTTAATAAATGGAATTACACTAGGGCGGTTGTGCGCTGTCTGTCTTCTGTCATACTGTTCAGATTTACTTCTGCCACCATGTGGAGTTTTTGGTGAGCTGCAATATCCTTCCTTCCATTTCCAATTGCCAGCCTAAGGGGTTATCATCAGAAGAGCAGCGCAGTAGTGACTTGTTTGTGTTTACACTTTTGATTATAACATGACAAAATGTGGAAAATTTTAAGGGGTATGAATACTTTTCAAGGCACTGTGGGTGTATATATATATACAGTTGTGTCCAAAATTATTCAACCCCCACTGAAATTGAGTGTTTTGGCCAGTTTGACATTGCTTTTGATCATTCAGTCATCTTGCTTACATTTACATTAAAGAGGCACTTGTAGGTCAGACAAATATAACATAACAGTTATAATGAAATAACCACAAATGTCTTTTCTGTGCTCACAGCATTATCAGTTTTATTCAACCCCCAAGTGACATTCAATCTTAGTACTTAGTACAGCATCCTTTTACAGTTATAACAGCTTTTAAACGTGAAGCATAGCTTGACACAAGTGTCTTGCAGCGATCTACGGGTATCTTCGCCCATTCTTCATGGGCAAAGGCCTCCAGTTCAGTCACATTCTTAGGCTTGCGCACTGCAACTGCTTTCTTTAAGTCCCACCAGAGGTTCTCAATCGGATTTAAGTCTGGTGACTGCGATGGCCACTCCAAAATGTTCCAGCCTTTCCTCTGCAACCATGCTCTAGTGGACTTGGAGGTATGCTTGGGATCATTGTCCTGTTGAAAGGTCCAACGTCTCCCAAGCCTCAGGTGTGTGACGGACTGCATCACGTTTCCATCCAATATCTCCTGGTACTGAAGAGAATTCATGGTACCTTGCACACGCTGAAGCTTCCCTGTACCTGCAGAAGCAAAACAGCCCCAAAGCATGATTGACCCTCCACCATGCTTCACAGTAGGCAAGGTGTTCTTTTCATCATAGGCCTTGTTCTTCCTCCTCCAAACATAGCGTTGATCCATGGGCCCAAACAGTTCTAATTTTGTTTCATCAGTCCACAGAACACTATCCCACAACTTTTGTGGTTTGTCCACATGGCTTTTGGCATACTGCAGTCGACTCTTCTTATTCTTTGGAGACAGCAAGGGGGTACGCCTGGGAGTTCTGGCACGGAGGCCTTCATTACGCAGTGTGCGTCTTATTGTCTGGGCTGAAACTTCTGTACCCACATCTGACAAATCTTTTCTCAGTTCCTCAGCAGTCACACGGGGACTTCTCTCCACTCTACGCTTCAGGTAGCGCACAGCAGTCGAAGTCAGCATCTTCTTTCTGCCACGACCAGGTAGCGTTTCAACAGTGCCCTTTGCCTTGAATTTGCGAATGATGCTTCCTAAGGTGTCTCTTGGTATGTTTAACATCTTTGCAATCTTCTTATAGCCATTGCCCTTCCTGTGAAGAGAAATCACCTCTTCTCTTGTCTTCCTGGACCATTCTCTTGCCTTCACCATGTTTGTAACCACACCAGTAAATGTCTAGAAGGAGCTGAGTATCACAGTCATTTTAAAGCTGCCTAATTGGTGCTTATTATGCTTGATTGCTGCTCGGTGACATCCACAGGTGTTTTCAATACCTGATGGAAAGCACCTGTATGAACCTCTGTTCTTCAGAGTGGTAGTCTTTAAGGGGTTGAATAATTGTGGCAATGAAGAAACCACATAAGAACCATTTACTACTGTATTACATAAACAATTGATGTCATTTTAGTTGCATTTGGGTAGTTACAACGTCCTTGTAGGATTTGATTCTGAATACAATTCCAAATGTACACTATAGTCCCTAAACCCCTTTACAGCATTGGGGGTTGAATAATTTTGGACACAACTGTATATATATATATACACACACACACACAGACGTAACTCAGTTTAAAAATTTAATGCGTTCTGCGGGACTTTTCGTATTGCAAAAAATTCATAAACCGAAACGCAGTTTCCCATAGGAACGCACTGAAAACCAATTAAGCCATTCAGGAGGTCAGAACATTTTTCTTTTAAAAAAAAGTATTTTTTCTGTTCAAAACTTTATAAAGTGCACTTTAAAGGCATAAATACTGTACAGGGACATGATTAAAAATTAATTCGTAAATGCATTGAAAACCAATTAATCCTTTCTGGAGGTCAGAAAAAAGTCAAAAAAGTTGTATCTGTTCAAAACTCTTTATGAAGTGCACTTTAACCACTTCCCGACCGGCAGTTGCATATAAACGGCCGGACGGTGGCAGTGCAGAGTCGGGTGGCCGTTTATAAACGGCCTCCCCGCACCCTGCTTGTGCGCGCTCCCTCGGAGCATGCAGCACTGCGATCTGGTGCCCGCTGTGTCCTCCGTACACAGTGAAACACCGATCGTCGGACAGGACCTCTGTACGAGGTCCCGATCATGTGATCACTGATTGGCCAATCAGTGATCACATGCAAAGTAGTAAGCAAGATGTCACTTGTGACATCATTGCTTACTACGTGTGAAATCTGTGAATGATCACAGAGGTCACATGGTACAAGGCTATTCACAACAGCCTTGTACCATGTGACAAGCTGTGACCAATCACAGCTCACTCAGTACTTCTCAATGAGTTCAAGAATGCACACAGAGAGAAAGAAAAATGATTGCTTTTACATCCTATATGGGTGTAAAAGCAATCAGTGTAAAAAAAAAAAAATCTTCATCACCCCACACAAGTAGTACAGTGTCACCGTGGTGACACTGTACTGCTAGGGTGACAGTATGTAAAAAAAAAATAAAAATAAAAATTAATATAAAAAAATAAAATAAAAATGTAAAAAAAATGTTTAAAATTATAATTTTTGGTTATAAACTAATTTGGATTTTTTTTTTACTGAAAAGATAACGGAATAAATTTTGGCAAAGATTTATGATGAAATATTATTTATTTGCAAAATTTTATAAAAAACACACTTTTTTTTTACATTTTTGGACTTTTTCATTTACATAGCAAAAAAAATTAAAATCCCAGCGGTGAATAAATACCACCAAAATAAAGCTTTATCTGTCTCAAAAAAATGGTAAAAAATTCATTTGGGTACAGTGTTGCATGACCGCGCAATTGTCATTCAAAGTGTGATAGCGCTGAAACCTGAAAATTGCCCTGGTCAGGAAGGGGGTGAAAGTGTCTGGTCTGGAAGTGGTTAAAGGCATAATGGGCATGATTAAAAAAAATTCGTAAATGCATTGAAAGCCAACTAATCTGTTCTGGAGGTCAGAAAAAAGAAAAAAAAGTCTTATCTGTTCAAAGCTCTTTATAAAGTGCACCTTAAAGGCATAGGGACATGATTTAAAAAAAAAATTGTAAATGCATTGAAAACCAATTAATCCATTCATATTGTGAAAAATTTGTATACCGAGTCATTATTTTCAATGTATTTTCATTCGGAAACCAAAAATTATGCTAACCGAGGCATTCATAAACCGAGGTACGCCTGTGTATATATTTATATATATATACACACACACACTATCGCTTACCCCTCTGGTAGCGTAACGGACCATCCCTCCAGCCCAGGGGCGGGCTGACCATTTGGAAACTCGGCACTGCCTGAGGGCCCGGGGTCAGTAGTGGGCCCCATGAGATGCCCCTGGTACCTTTTTCATAGGCTTTTTTGAGTTTGGGCAAGGACACAGGGGCCCCATGATCCCCTATTGCCCGGGGGCCCCATGGGTTGTCAGTCCGTCCCTGCTCCAGCCTCTTCAGTTCCTTATCCTCACTCCTGCCAGTAGGAAAGCATGGGTGCAGCATGTTGGGGATGAGTGTCATGATAGGCTGGGCCCTGTTTAAAGTGGAGCTCCACCCAAAAGGGGAAGTTCTGCTTTAAGGACTGCTCCCCCACTCCCCATTAAGGATTGTCACCTTTGGGGGGCAGGGGGGAGCGGGTACCCGAATTTGACAGGTACCCTCTCCCACTTCCGGTCCGATCGCCTAGGCGATCGGAAACAGAAGGTGTCCTCCCTCCCTTCCTCCATGTAGTCTTGTGGGACATGTGACAGGTCCCAGAAGACTACAGGACCATTCATGAAGCGCAGAGCTACTTGCGCATGCGCCCTGGATACCCGGCTTTGAAGCCGCAAGCTATCACAGTCAGGTGCCCACACTGAAGATGCCGGCCTCCTGGAATACAGGACGGCCAGTGAAACGGGCTGTGGGGACACACACCACGGGACCGAGGGACAGGTAAGTGGCTGGTTTTTAAAAATCAGCAGCTACAGTTTTTGTAGCTGCTGACTTTTATTTTTTGACAGGGTGAGTGGAACTCTGCTTTAAGGCTGCCCTCCTCTTGCTCCTCTGTACACAACAAATATGGATACCCCTATACCAACATGTTGACGGGGTGGTAGCAATATTACGATTTGGCACACCAAGCAAGAGATGCAGGGCATGTACCGTGTGCTAGCGACCCCCATGTCTCTACTAGAGAACTTTAAAAGTGGAACACCAACTAAAGTTTTTTTACGTTATATCTGTAAAGAAAAGAGGAAATCCAATATTTTTTGACAGCTGCCACCAACCTGTTCCTGTTGGAAGATTCAATGGACGCCTGTACAATGACATCTGTAATGTACACATTTCCCCACACCTCCTCTCCTAATGACAATGGATATTAGAATACTAAGAACTAATGTCCTAACTAGGGACACAAACAGCAATAGAAAACTGAAATTTTAAACCTTCCATGCTGTACCCAAAACAGGAAAAAGTTTTCCCTGAGGCTATACATTTCTAACATGAAGCAAATTTTATCTTTGTTAAAATTTATCTCCCAGTTATAACACAAAATGTAAGACTTTTGCTGCTAAAACAAATAAAAAACTAAATAAAAGAAAAAGTGTTTTTCATGCCGTGATCTATTCTCTAAATATTTTGCCGGCATCACATCTTCTTGATATACTGTATGTATTTGTGGCTGCAGATTAACTGAGCAATTCTGTTTACATGAACATTTTCCTCCATAAACTGACTAATGTCATTCAGTACCATTTCAAAATTATTCTCTTAAATGTATTCTTTAATGTATTGTGTTAAATGTGAAAGGTAATAATAAAACATCTTTCATCTTTCAATATTAATGATGTTAATATTTTATAGATCTACTTTTGAATCTAAGTTTGGATTATCTTTTTTTCTTAATAGCACAGTATATTTCTTGTATGTAGATTTTGAATTGCTTGTTTCTGGTTGTTTTCTAGGGAAAGCTGACGTAGGATTAACATCTATAATTTTACCTCTCATCATTTCAATTGTAGTGATAATAGCAGCAGTTTTCCTACTTGTCCATATGGGAACGTAAGTTGTTTTTTTTTTTTAACTAGCAGAGATGTGCTCATCCAAGAATGGGTTCATTCAGGCTGAATGATTATTGGCTTTTTGAATGTTTCATAAAACACTATGCATTATTGCCTTGTCAGGAATTATTTCAGAGTTTAGTTTCACTAAAACTAATCTTGGGGGCAGCCAATGTAAACTGAATGTGGAACTAGACCTGGAAGGAAACAAAGAGCAGATGGAAAGACCTGGCAGGAAATGTAGCATAGACAGTGGGAGGGTAGAGCTTGCAGAGAATAGACATGCAATTCGTTTAATTATTAATCAAAATTTGGATAACATTTTCTTAATTTGGATGTATCAGAGATTCCAAATCACAACAGTAATGAATTTCAAGGATTCTGGAATAAGTTATAACGAAACACATTTTCCAAATTTGAATAAAAAAATGAATTACAGTTTGAAAATGAATTTGAAATGGAAACATATTGCAATAAATACAGTAAGGTATAAAAGTGAAATAAGATTATGATTCCTACTTAGACTGCTTTATAGAAAAGAATAGAACAGAATAATTTAGAATGGAAAATAATAGAATAGAATAATAACAGAATTGAAGAGAATAGAAAATAAAAATGAGATGATGATTCCTATTTAGGCTGATTTGTAGAACAGACTACAAAAGAATAGAATAAAATAGAATATAAAAGAATAAAATAGAATAGAACAGAATAGAAAGGAATATAAAAGAATAAAATAGAATAGAAAATAAAGGAATACAATAGAAAAAAAGAACAGGATTGAATAGAAAAGAATAAAACAAAAACAGAATAGAATAAAATACAATATAGCCATCTTCCAAAATTCTAATTTTGAATAGAATAGAATAAAATAGAGAGAATATAGCAGTCTACTTTCAAATAGAATAGAATAAAATAGAAAGAATATGACCACCTTCTAAAATTAACATTTTGAATTTTGACATTCGAATTTTAAATTTTGAAATTAAAATTTCAAATAGAATAATAAGAATACAGTGAGCGCTCAAAACAGAATAAATAAATAAATATATAAATAAAAAGTGTAACCAGCTGCATATGCACCAATGTAGGAACCCTAAAACCTAGTGAACATCAATCAATAAAAAGTGCAGTGCTGAAAATGCTTATAATGAGAAATTATGTCACCAATAATAATCTGTATTACATAAATGCAAGTGAATGTGGGGTATTATCAAGCGCCAAATAAGAACATAATAATATCAATAGTCTATAAACCAGAAAAGTGTTCAAAGAATTAAACAGAATTGGTGCCAGAACAGAGCCCTAGAGTACACCACTCACCTAACTCCAGACCATTCAGAAAATATACCATTTAATCACCACCCTCCGGACGCGCTACTGCAACAGGTACATACAATCTCATCAATGCCAAAAGACCTTAATCTATAGATTAAGCATCTATAGGGTACCGTATCAAATACCTTAGAGAAATCTAGGTATACTACATCCAAAGGCCCCTATCCAAATTACAACTTACCTCCTCATAAAATGTTAAAAGGTTGGTCCAGCAAGAACTGTCTTTCATAAATCCATGTTTGCTACTACTAATGATAATATTTTCATCAGCAAATTCTTAGACATGGCCTCTTATTCCTTCCAATAGTTTTCACCTAGCAATCTTGAGAATAATGCACTTCCTGTCCTAGAGTAGCTACGCTTACTCCTCCATTGTATGTATGGAGGGAGCCATGACTGTCACCCAGGCTGGGTTTTAAACTTGCTGATAAGGACTGATAACTCCAATAAATTAAATTATTGTGATTGGCTTTGAATAACCAATGAGTATTTTAATTTGCAGTTATTTATGGATGTCCAAGCACCACTGTAGATAGTCTAAAAGTATACAAAAAATTAATTTACTGTCGGCAGTTTTTTGTGTTCACAATCCTTGTTCTCTTTACACAGACTGAAGGCCCTCCTCTGCCCTCAAATTCCAGATCCTTCAAGAATTTTTCCGAAAGATTTACAGGTAAACATTTACAGCAAAGAAACTATTTTTTAGAAAGCTGTATCTGTAACATTGGTGGGATTTTCCAAAACAATCACCTAGCCTTGCATATTTGAGAAATAAGTAAATCAATTTCTTGCACTGCTCCGTGATCACCTACTAGATCCAGTGAGCCTTGTTTATTTACATAGATGTAGTTTATAGGTATACACTGCTAAAAAAAATTAAAGGAACACTTTTTAATCAGAGTATAGCATCAAGTCAATTAAACTCCTGGGATATTGATCTGGTCAGTTAAGTAGCAGAGGGGGTTGTTAATCAGTTTCAGCGTTTTTGGTGTTAAATAAATTAACAACAGGTGTACTAGATGGGCAACAATGAGACAATCCCCAAAACAGGAATGGTTTTATAGGTGGAGGCCACTGACATTGTTTTCCTACTCATCTTTTCTGACTGTGTTTCACTAGTTTTGCATTTGACTAGGATCAGTGTCACTACTGGTAGCATGAGGTGATACCTGGACCCTACAGAGGTTGCACAGACAGTCCAACTCCTCCAGGATGGCACATCAATACGTGCCATTGCCAGAAGGTTTGTTGTGTCTCCCAGCACAGTCTCAAGAGCATGGAGGAGATTCCAGGACACAGGCAATTACTCTAGGAGAACTGGACAGGGCCACAGAAGGTCCTTAACCATCAGCAGAACCTGTATCTGCATCTTTGTGCAAGGAGGAACAGGATAAGCACTGCCAGAGCCCTACAAAATGACCTCCAGCAGGCCACTGGTGTGAATGTCTCTGACCAAACAATCAGAAACAAACTTCATGCCCGGCACCATAGAGCTTGATTGGCATTTGCCACTGAACACCACAATTGGCCGGTCCATCACAGGCGTCCTGTGCTTTTCACAGAGGAGAGCAGGTTCGCCCATGTGACAGACATGAAAGGGTCAGGAGAAGCCGTGGAGAATGTTATGCTGCCTGTAACATCGTCAAGCATGACCGTTTTGGTGGTGGGTCAGTGATGGTCTGGGGAGGCATATCTATGGAGGGATACACAGACCTCTACAGGCTAGACAATGGCACCCTGACTGCCATTAGGTATCAGGATGAAATCCTTGCAGCCATTGTCATACCCTATGTTGGTGTAGTGGGTCCTGTGTTCCTTCTTGTGCACGACAATGCCCGGCCTCATGTGGCGAACGTATGCAGGCAGTTCTTGGAAGATGAAGGAATTGATACCATTGAATGGTCCCCACACTCGCCTGACCAAAATTCAATAGAACACTTCTGGGAAATCATGTTTCCATCCATCCGACACCACTAGGTTGCACATCAGACTGTCTGGGAGCTCAGTGATGCCCTGGTCCAGATATGGGAGGAAATACCCCAGGATACCATCCGTCATCTCCTTAGGAGCATACCCCGACATTGTCAGGCATGCATACAAGCATGTGGGGCCATACAAACTACTAAAGTATTATTTTGAGTTGCTGCAATGAAATTTCAGCAAAATGGACTAGCCTGCTGCATCACTTTTTCACTTTGATTTTTGTTGTGTCTTTGAATTCAGTTCTCTGTAGGATGATCATTTTCATTTTACATAAAACGATGAAGCATCCTTATGTTCCTATGACATTACCCGGTCCATATCAGTATAGATATCCAGCATAATATTTTTCCCCATTGAGATCTCATGTGTTTTCAAAGTGTTCCTTTAATTTTTTTGAGCAGTGTACTTACCTGAGCCAGATTTCAATCCAGCGCTTTGAGAGCAGCTGGTCTCTCCATGCTCCCTCTCTCTTCACCAGCCATGGAGGCAGCATCAGGAGCTATTATTAATCACAGCCTTTGGAGAGAGAGCAGGGGGCGGGTGAAAAATTGCTCTGTGTGCATCAATAGACACACACAGTGCAGCTAAGGAATGAACCTGTATGAGTGCCCCCATAGCAAGCAGCTTGTTCTGGAGGTGGTCAGAAGAGGGGAGGAGCCATGAGCACCTGTGGGGAACCCGAGAAGAGGATTAGGCCTGCTTTGTGCAACACCATTGCACAGAACAGGTAAGTATAAC
Source organism: Staurois parvus (assembly GCF_062004578.1). Lineage (NCBI taxonomy): Eukaryota > Metazoa > Chordata > Amphibia > Anura > Ranidae > Staurois > Staurois parvus. The sequence continues at coordinate 3,442,385 of NW_028318841.1, forward strand.
ATGTTTGTTATTTAAAACAAATTAACTCTTACAATCACTATAACTTGCACCTTCACCACATATTCTGAAGAGAAGCCACAGGCCATCTGGCAACCCATAGCTGGGGAGATTATAGCACGCTACAGCAGCAACTGAACATATGGTATCATCTGAATGTGAAGATTGAGAAATAGCTGTTAATCCTCCCGCCCCCCCTAAAAAAAAATTGAGGGAAGTTGCAGTTTCAATTCCTTATGAATATACATTAACAGGAAACTGTATTTATTATTGCTTTAACTTCTATTACAAATTATGCAGTTATTGCCAGAATGCTTGACTGTGTCCCCTTTTTCTTTCTAGCAATGGTTAAAAAGCGATGTACATAATGTCTACAGTAAGACCGAGAAAGAGGAAATCTGCCCTGTATATCTAATAGAAAGCCCTCCACAATGTGTGTAGGACTTTCTTTCACTGACTTGAGAATCATGGAGTTATGTTCTCCTCTGCACTTAAGTTCATTATTATGAAGTCTGTATCAGATGTAAGGATGAGTGATTCTACACCATCTCCAAAAGGAGAAGAAAACCAACCATAAGGCTCTATGCACACTGGGCGTCTCAATAACGCTGGTAATGTTAGCTGTGTAAAGTCACGCTAAAAATGTGAGTTTTTCAGCATTTGTTAGCATTTTTGTATTAGCGTTTAGCAGCGTTTTACCACTTTTTTTGCCTTTTTTTGCGTTCGCATTTTTTATAGTTTTTTTTTACCCCCCAAAATTTTTTGGGTCAAAAAAAGTTCAAAAATGCTGGTTTGACATCATTTACCGCGTTTTGCCGTGTTTTTCAGCATTAGAGAGTTTTTACAGCTAAAAAACTCCTCTAGAAACCCATTAGTTCTGGGTTTTCTTTCCTTCCAAAAAGCGCCCCTGCAAAAAAAAACGTTGACTTCAGTCTATGTGTGCATGGACACATAGGATAACATGCTGGGGAATTTACTGGCTGTAGGAAAAAACATCAAAAGCCAAAAAGAGCAGCTGTAAAAACGTCCAGTGTGTATAAGGACTAAATCCTTTCTTGTATCGGTGCTTGCCTGTGCACCACGTATTTTGATCATGTTTTAAGCACTGAGAAGAAGGTCTGTTGAATGCATGATCGTAAAACACTGGTAACCAAGACTAAACATTACCTCTGTCCTCCAAACAAACTAGAAACATCATGTTTTGTATAATTATCCTTGGGTAAGTCACTAGGTAATTCCTATGCAGGCCTGAGAACCTGATATTCTTGCATTTAGCCAGAAGGACTCATGTCTCTGGTAGTGTCTGTGGGCTGCTTTGAGCACCTTTGGGCAACTTGTCCATTGTCTTTGGTTTGGTGGTGAAAGCAGGATGCCTATGTTACATGGTATGGTTGTCTTTAATACTTCCTTTGATGGGCTGTGATTTTGAACATCATACAAGGTTTGCCAAGCCAGTGGCCAGACTTAACCCATCCTGTATGTTCAGGATCTGCCATAGGAACTTCTTTTAGCTGGGCAACCCTGGAGCTATTCTAAAGGGATTCTTACAAGAGTTTCCACTGTAACATAAACCCCTGGCTTTCTGCTAAACCCATCCAGTGCAAAATCAAAGTACAGAGAGTAACATTTTAAAACACAAACATTTAAAGCACATTTCCAGAACATTGTACCCAAGAATGTCTGAGCAGAATCCCTTGGAAATCTGCACTTTTTATTCAGCGCTGTCTGTAGATATGTTTTTGCGCACCGCATCAGAATTGCACCTCATTCGTGTGAACCATTGCAGGTGTGTACGTTAAGTTAACAGCATCCCAAAAGCGGACCGCATAACGCGGTGCGATGTGAAGAATCGGACCGCATAGGTGTGAATACCTATGCGATTCGATTCTAGTGCGGACCTAAAAAATGGGTCCTGCATGTTTTTGGTGCGGGTGCTGTGCGAATAGACCCATACAAAGTGTGTGGCTCTGATCACACCGCACACAAATCGCATGTGATTTGCACAGCAATGCGGTGCGGTTCCTGTGCGAATCACATGTGATATATACCGAGCCGCACGTATGTGAACCCAGGCTGACACTGTATTAAGATTACATGGAATGGACATATAAAGTTGTCAATTTAATTTTGCTTGTGTGAAAATCAAACTTTCTAAGTGATGTGTCAACTACATTCCATAGTTTTGTAAATGTCACACATTATACATTGTCATTAAGGATTATTGTGTTTTATGTTTAATAAAACTGCAGGAATATTTATTTTTTTTTTACACAAATCACTTTCAAATAAAAAAAAATTTTAAATAAAAAGAAATATGTCAGAAACTCTGTTGTGTGTGTTTGCTATTTAAAGCGTATCAACATTTAAAATCATTATATTCATTTCTGCATTGATTCAACTATTTCTAGCCTACACCTACTGTATTAAACCCCTTTCACACGAAGAGTTAGATCAGGTCCGATTGTCATTGTCCATTTGCACCAGCCTACCTCTGATCTGGTCTGCTAAAAAAAAAAGAAGAAAAAAACAGAAAGGGATTTGTCCTCCTCTGTCTAGGCCAGGGGTGTCCAAGCTGGCCCAAGTCAGCTATGAATGCGGCCCAATACATAATCATAAACTCACTTTAAAAAATGTTGATTTGTTTTTGGAATTTTTTCTGAAAATGTGTTTACACTTAGCGAACATATGCGTCCAAAAGAAAAACCTGACATTGCCTCTTTACTGGACTTTTATAGATTTTATCTTCCCAAAGAAAAATATCCCATTCTTCACAATCACGCCTTCATGTCATCGGTTTTTGGCAGCACTTAAATTTGTGAGCAACTATTTCCAAGGATGAAGCACATGAAGGGCAAAATTAGAACCAAAATATCTGATGAGCACCTTGAGAATTCATAAAGAATTGCTATTACATCCATTGAAACAGATATCAATGCGTTAGTTTATAAAAAACAGTACCAAATATCGCACTTGTTTTATGTTGCCCTCTTTTACTTTTTTAATAAAAATAATACAACAAAATTAAGTTTTATTACTCAGATAGGTACATTATCTATATCAGTGATTGTTAACGTGTGATCTGCCCAACTTCTGCCTATCAGCTATCCTTATTGTTAGTGAATTTTATGTGTGGCCCAAGACAATTCCTCCTTCCAATGTGGTACAGGAAAGTCAAAAGGTTGGATACCCCTTGTCTAGGTAGACTGGATCAGAGGGCAGTCCAATGTAAAAGTGGCTCTGTCCATGTCTGCAGAAACAAAGCAGACACAGATCTGTCATCCACCCGCTCTGCTCTGATCATCAGATGATCAGCGGACAGATCCCTTGGTGATCAAAACAGAGTCCTACTGTGCATAAGGGGCCTAAATCTGAACAATCTCGAAGTGTGTAAACTTACTTTGGAAAATTGCAGCATTTCAAGATCATTAATTACTTTGGAAGATCCCCACACCTTTACTTATGTAACGTATTCCCTATGCCCTGTGAGTAGGCAAAGCTGTGTCACAGAATTCACAGAGCCTGCCTTCTGAACTACAGAGGTGATGAGAGGAGGAGTTTCAGGAGGTGGAGTCAGTACAGGAATCACATTTTGCAGCCAGCAAGTTACTATGGGATATGTAGTCCTTAGAAATGGAAAGTAAACAATAAAGGAGAACCTGCAAAGTATGTTGGAAATCCAGGAAGTTGTGGAAAGAAATGGTCAGCAGACAGGCAGCACTCACAACATGAAAGGAGATTTTTTCAAGTAAGCTTATATGGAATTGTCTAACAACATGTTCATATTGCTATTACAAAGCTGATGTTGTAAAATGAAAGTGTGTTTTGTGACCATAGAATCCCCTTAACCACTTCAAGTCCGGACACTTTTACCCCTTTCCGTCCAGGCCAATTTTCAGCTTTCAGCGCTATCACACTTTAAATGACAATTGCATGGTCATGCAACACTGTACCCATATGAATTTTTTAGCATTTTTTTTGAGACAGGTACAACTTTATTTTGATGGTATTTATTCACCACTGGGATTTTTATTTTTTTTTGCTATATAAATGAAAAGTCCAACCATTTTGAAAAACAAAAGGATTTTTCTTATAACATTTTGCAAATAAATAATCTTTCTTCATAAATCTTGGCCAAAATGTATTCATCTATCGTTTTAGTAAAAAAAAAAAAAAAATAACCCAAATTAGTTTATAACCAAAAATTATAATTTTTCAAAAACTTTTTTACCTTTTTATATTATTTATGGTTTTTGTTTTTACATACCATCACCCTAGCAGTACAGTGTCACCATAGTGACACTGCACCACTTGTGGGGGGTGATGAAGATTTTTTTTTTCTTTTTTTACACTGATTGATTTCACACCCATAAAGGCTGTTAGAGCAATCATTTCTCCTTCTCTCTGGCTGCATTTTTGCAGCCATTGAGAAATACTGTGTGAGCTGTGATTGGTCACAGCTTGTCACATGGTACAAGGCTGTTGTGAATCATTTGTGATCATTCACAAATTTCACAAGTAGTAAGCAATGATGTCAGGAAGTGACATCTTGTTTACTACTGTTCCTGTGATTACTGATTGGCCAATCAGTGATCACACAAATCGGGACCTCACACAGACATAGTGTGCGCCAGATTGCGGTGCCGTGCGCTCCCAGGGAGCGCGCACAGGCACTTAATGTGGAGGCCATTTATAAACGGCCACCCGCTCCTGCACTGCTCCCATCTGGCCCAAGTACCTAAACGGCTGGACGGGAACAGTGCAGGAGCGGGTGGCCATTTATAAGCGGCCTGCACATTCACTGCCTGTGCGCGCTCCATGGGAGTGTGCGCCACCACAACCCAGTGCCCGCTGTGTCTGGTTAAAATGTTACTAAACCCAGGACCCTGCATTCACTATATCTAGTCTCCCACAGAACATAGAAGTGCAATTACTGTAGTAAATATAAACTGCTAAATACTTTTCTCATCAGAAGTTAGAGCAGTCTTGTGACTTCTATCAGTGTCCAGCCCACCATTAGCTAAAGCTTGTAGGAGGAGTTTTCTTTCTGCTCTGGGAGGATGGAAATCCCCTGACATCTGTCTGGACAGTGCTAATTGGCCCTGTGCTGATCACATGCACTCTCCCAAGAAATACAAAAACCTCTAGGAATACACACCAAACCAAAATATTCCTGTGGGCTGCTCTGCTGGAAGATAGGTTGCCAACTGTAAGAAGGTACCACTCACAGAACAGGATGCTGCCTTGGATATCCCCGGATCTCGAGGACCAGAAAAGACGTCAGTGAAGCACAGAAACTGGCAGATAGACACTGACAGATGGACAGAGAAGCCAGAGTGCCTGGTTGCTATGTGGATGCGTTTTGCACAGATACGTGCTTTGTCAATGTAATTTTCGGTCCTTGAGTTCCAGGGATATCAAAGGCAGCATCCTGTTCTGTGAGTGGTACCTTCTCACAGTTGACAACCTATCTTCCAGCAGAGCAGCCCACAGGATTCCTCTCCACCGCCTCCTGCACCCTTTTCTGGATGTACTTATTTCCTCAGCAGTAAGCCAATTTTATTGACCACATTTGGGCTATATCACTCACTTTTTCCTTCAATTACATTGGACATATGACTATGAACAATGGTTTTTTTCCTTTAAAGTGGACAATAAAATCCTTCTTTTTTACTCTGCATAACATTGTCATCATCCTTGCTAATTTTCAATACTTTTAATTTGGCTCTATGCCAATAGTGCTCAGTATCAGCTACTGTTCTATTCACATATGTCTCCTATGGTTTATTGAGCAGCTGTGGTTATAGCCTTCACAAGCTACAAGACCTCATTTTTGGTTACCAGCACTGGCCATTCTATGACTTTGTAAACAGTCCTATGCTGTTGTATTGGCTGGTGTTACCTCTTTAACATGCAAACTCCAAGCATGTGGTGCCATGGTTGGGATTTGAACCAATGACCATAGTACTGGCAGGCTGAAGTGCTAACCATTAGTGCTAACTATATTTAAATCAGCCAAATCAGAATGCTTGACCCTATGGCAGAGGGAGGGGCAGTTTTTAGTAGTCATCATAAATATGTAGGGTTTTCTTGGAGGAAAAAATGCAAATGATTACTCAAAGGCATGGCTGATGAATACATACTGATATACAATGTTTCCATGTTCCATATGTTTGTAAGCACTTGCACACTGTAAAAATATTCTTTTGGCGAAATCTGTATTATTTAAAGAAAAAATTAACTGAAACTGATTGAAAGCAAAAATGTAGATCTGTGTTTTTGTGAACTGAAACTATTGTTTTGTCATTCATCTCCTGAGTATTGTGAAACCAGCAATAAACTGTCCAGGTATTAGAATGGCCTAAAAAGACAGAAGGACAAATGTTATATTTCTCACCTAAATTTGCTGAAACAGAATTGCCTGTTTAAAGAATTACCAGTAGAACATTTTACAAAACATTATTAGAATTTCTTTGAATTTGTTCAAAGACCTTTTTTCTACTTCTTGAGGAACTAAAATGTGTGTAAAGACAATATATTTTTCCTTTCTGCTCATAATGTTCTTTTTTTGTGAGGGAAATGTTGCAATTCTTATGACATCAGATGATGTACAGTAGCTGCATTGATGTAGTAAATTCAGTCACTAATTTTCTAGAGCGTTTTTTTTCTGTTACAGACAGCAGTCACTTGCATATGGTCTATTAGTGGAAAGAATGTAATACCTATAATCCATTGTGTTGCCCTCAAGGCTGTCATTGAGGGGGGGGGCAATACACAAATAAAGGGGTTGAGGGGCCCAGACCAGTCAGGTCTTTAACACGGGACAGCTGTTGGCAGATGCGGACCGGCTGCAAAGGGGGGGGGATGGTGGGGGGATCCCAGGTGTATGCAAAGAGCGGTTGGAGCCAGCTGTCAGGCAGGCTCCGGTCAGGAACTCCAGTGTGCACTGGGCTGTGGTGGGTGGGTGAGGCCAGGTGGTGCCAGTGGAGGGCCCCATGAAGGAGGAGGAAGAAAAGGAAGAAGTTAGAGTACAGGAGCCCGCCCACTCTTTGTTGCAGCTGAGATCCTGGTGGTGATAGAACACAGGTTCAGCTACCCCTCCTGGCACCAGATCCTCTCCACTGATACCATCTGGAGGAGCCACTGCTGGACAGATGAGATCTGAGAGGACTGGTGCTTCCCAAGGTGTGTGTGAGCACATAGTGAGTGACACTCTCCCCTCTTGTCATGCTGCCCCCCTCCTGTCCCACTGCCCCCATCCCACTGCCCTTGACTGTCATGCTGCCCCCCTTCTGTCCCACTAATCTTCTCCTGTGAAGCTCCCCCCTCCTGTCTCACTGCCCCCCCCACCTGTCACCTTGCGCCCCTCTTCTGGTGGGAGGAGACTGGAGGGGAGGAGGGCATGGGATGGAGAAGATGGGACTGAAGGAGAACATGGGAAGGAGGAGATGGGACTGGTAAAGGAAGACATGGGATGGAGAACATGGGACTGGAGGAGGAGGAAGACATGGAATGGAGGACATGGGACTGGTGGACATGGGATGGAGGAGAATTGACTGGAGGAGGACATGGGATGGGGGAGATGGGACTAGAGGAGGACATGGAATGGAGGACATGGGATGGCCAGTGGGAGGATTCAGTGGAAGGGAATGTTGGTGGTCAAGTAGGGGTGGGGAGGGGGGGGGATAGGCCTAAAGTTGATGGCAGCCCTGGTGGTTAACAGAAGGATATTTCTAAAGTAGTTAACTCTTCAGGAATGTAATATTTCCTTGTTCTACAGTATGTGTATTCAGGTCAGTGGCTCAAAAAGCATTAGCAGCATGACAGCAAAGGGACAAGCCGAAGCAGAATTTTTCACTCTAGGCGGACTCATGCTCAAATACTCCTCTCCATACTAGAGTCTATAGGAAAGTAGCTCATTCTGCCGGAGCAACAATTGTTCCAGAAAAGAGAGAAACACAGCACCGCCACAAAGCAGAAACATCATTATTATGCATGTCAACAGCAGTCCTGGAATCTTACATGTGTCATGTTACTTGTAGTATGTAATCAAACAAAAGAAATAGCCTTCTCAAAAAAAGAAGAAAGGTCAGCAATGGCAGCCTACACAATTGTCTTATTTTATCTTCACATTGTGTATGTACTTAAGACTGACCTTTTTGTTTCTTCTTATTTATTTAATATCCTTTTATTCTGTAGAACAATAACACAAAACATTTAATGGGATGTTCTCTCTGACAGTGGTATCGGCAGGCATTGGCACAAGTTTAATTTCCAAACTCAATGAATTAGTGGCCTCTCCTGTCCCGTTGCCCCCCTCCTTTTTTTTTTCTTGGGAGAGTGCATGTGATTAGCACAGGGCCAATCAGCACTGTACAGACAGAGGTCAGGGGTTCTGCTTCCTCCTAGAGCAGAATGAAAACTTCTCCTACAAGCTTTAACCAGCTTTACCAGTGAACATTGATAGAAGTCATGAGACTGCTCTAACTGCTGATGAGAAAAGCAGTTTATATTTACTAAAATAATTGCTTTTTATGTAGTGTGTACTGTGGGAGACCAGATAGAGTGAATTCAGGGTCCTTGATTTAGTAATACTTTAACTATCGTAGCCACTTTAAAGTGTTACTAAACCCAGGACCCTGTGTTCACTATATCTGGTCTCCCACAGTACACAGAACATGGAAATGCAATTATTTTAGTAAATATATACTGTTAAATACCTTTTCTCATCAGAAGTTAGAAGCCACAAGACTGCTCTATCAGTGTTCAGCCAAGCACTAACTAAAGCTTCTAGGAGGAGTTTTCTTTTTGCTCTAGGTGAATGCAAAACCCCTGAACTCTATCTAGACAGTGCTGATTGACCCTGTGCTGAGCACATGCACTCTCCCAAGAAATAAAAAACCTCTCTAGCTATACACACCAAACTGAGCATGTGCAAAATGCCTATGGTTCAGTCTGTCTTATCTTATAAGAGATAAGAGGTGGTCATGTAAACAAGAGGAGGAACAGGGCAATCAGGATCAGACAGCCTTTTTACACAATGCAGAGGATTAACCCCTTAGGTTCCTCAGTGAGTATAACAAGCATGCTTTACTGCATATATAGGCTGATTTTACTGTTGTGGGTTTAGTAACACTTTAAGTACATAAAGTAATACAGTGTAATCATTCTCATGCCAGCTGTAGCCCTACTCCACTATGGAATATTCACACCTGAGATATCCCTTTCTATTCATAACCAGCTGTCATTCCAAGTCTCATTTCTCATTGTTACATCCTGACATTTGGCAAAATCAGAATTTACTGTCATGATCTTGTGCAGTGATATCTGCAATATTCTCTAGCAGTGTGTGTTTAACCCTATCATGTCCAGCAGTAATTTGTCATTTGTCTACTTAGGCAATTTTTAAACCATTTGCCACTTATGTGACATAAGTATTAAAACATACTGAAAGCAAATGGTCATATAGTGATGGTTGGTAATACCACTTAGTATGTTGTTACCAGGGCTTTTAATTCAGCAAGTACATGGGGGAACACGGTTACAGCACTAAATGTATGTAATGGAAAGGGGTGCTACTGTGTGTTGGAGGGTCTATTGCTGCTGACTGCTGGGGATCTATTGTTGCTGGGTGGACTCTATTGTTGCAGGTGATCAGTTGTTGTTGGAGAAGTCTAATGTTGCTGATGGGGGATCTTATATTGCTGGGGAAGGGGGGGGTCAGTTGTTGCTGGAAGGGATCTACTGTTGAGGGAACTGGTCTATTGTTGTTAGCTGCTGGTGGCTCTTTAGATGCCGACTGATGGGTGATCTATTGTTGCTGGAAGGATCTATCATTGCTAGGAGGTTTATTGTTGTGGGGGGGTCTAGTTCTGTTTGCTGTAGGGGTGTTATTTTACTGCTTTTCTTGTTATTATTAGCAAATTTCATACAAATTACTTAGCACCACAAAATTATATTTGGTTCTGTATTCCCCAAAAGGGGTAGTACTGGGAGGTGGATAGGGAGTATAACCAAGAAATGGTGCTCAGAAGTGGGTAAAGGTGGAGATCAGAGGTGACTTGGAAGTGGGGGAGTCCCTGCACTTATTCCCTGAGAAAACAAAGCCCTGGTTGTTACCATTTACATGTACTAAATGATATCACCAACCATTCAGTTACCAGACATTTTACAGAAAGACATGGTAGCCATCCAGAAGGGTATGCCAACAGGAAACCCATTGGATTTATATTTGCACAGTTTAGCCCCTTCTGTCTCACCCCCTTATCCTTTCCCTACGTGTGGGATCCCTCTAGAAGCTCGAAATCACTGTAATAGGCATTGCTACTCCAGTGATCTCCACTCCACTATCCCATGATGAGCATTTGCCCTGCTGCACTGTGAACACAGGAGGGTACTCGCTTGGCATCGGCACCATTCATAGAATGCCTTGCATTTTCTCAATGAGTTCTTTGATTGAATGAGGTAGGTCTGTAGGGCAGTGACATCACACTCTCCACCTTGTCCATTCAGAGAATGTTTTATATTAATTGAGAATGGTGCCTGTGACAAGCGGTTGACCTCCTGTGTTCAGAATAAAGCCACTCAGCATGGGAACCAGAAGCTGGTAGAGATCACTGGATTAACAGTGCCTGCTTCAGCTTCAGTGATTTGCAGCTTTTAGAGCACATGTATCAACCACAAGGTCCGAGGGCCAAATATGGCCCTCCAGTCCATTTCAAGTGGCCCTCTCACTTCTCTTTCAGCCGTGGAACCCCACCTTGACTCAGCAGCTGGCAACAGAAAGGAGGACAGAACTCCTCCTACAGATCCTGCGTCTCTCTATGCTGATGCAGCACCCCCTCATCTCCACCTCCCCTGGTCTCAGCATTCAGGTGACTTCAGTCCTTCTCCAGACCCTGCACTTTCTTCTTCCTAGCTCTGCCCCAGCAGCGGCACAAGGCAAGTGGGTGCACTGTGATGTAAGGGAGGGTGGGAGACTCTTGACTTCTGTTGGTGGGGAGGCTCTTGACATCTGATGTAAGGGGAGTACGGTGCTCTGGACATCTAGTCTTACAGATACAACCGTACCTTTGAGGGCAACCATAATGCTGATGCGGCCCAGTGAAATTGAGTCTAAACTGAAACAATGTAAGTACGGTATGCAAAAATTGCCATACCTGGAACTCAGCTTTAACTTCTTTCTGTCCAGCATTGCTGATGTGGGTGCATGTTTCTAAACGTCTCCCCGCATCCACTGCCTGTGTGTGCTCCCTGGAACCACACAGCACCACAATCTGTGCCAGCTGTGTCCACCAGACACACAGATCGCTGTTCGGGGCCGCTGTGTGAGATCCCAATTCATGTGATCACTGATTGGTCAATCAGTGATCACATGCATGAACAGTAGTAAACAAGACAAAATTAAAAGGAAATATAGCGAGCGCTCATTGTAATCAGCTGCTAGAACACTCAAAGAAATCACCAGACCTCATATCATAAGTATTAAAAATATATAGTGCAGCGCTGTAATACATATAAATAGGTATGTGAACAAATATGTGAGCATTAAGTTCATGAGTTCTCCATAAATGCAAAAAAACTTGTAGAAAAACTTGCAGTGAGAATCTTCTCTATAAAATAGGTGACTGGAACCGTATAGATAAAATGCGCACTCACCGACCGCACATTAAAAATGCGCATGTATATGACCATCTATCAGGTAATCAGCCAGACACACGGACCATCCCTCCCAGGTCGATCATCAGCCTTGGGTGCAGTGATATGTAGCAAGGTCCAGAGAACACTTAAAGCCAGTAAGTGAAGGTGGATGAGCTCCCTCTTCTGGATACAAGGTGCACCAGGAACCAGCTGCTATAGATCTGAAACCCTCAGAGAGAGGGTTAAAACAGAGAGGGAGTGCCAATAGTGTAGTAGGTTTCAAATAGATTTATTAGGTCACAGATAGAGTAACAACCAGGGGTACATGTATGCATATACTGCCAGTATTAGAGCAATAGAAAAGACATGTACTGACCCGGCACAGTAAGAAGCCGCCGGACCTGCTTGTGGTCACGGCGGTGCAGAAAAGTCACACGTGCTGTTGGCTCCTCCTGAGGCCTTTCGTGCTATGGCACATCATCAGAGGGGGAATGCCATCAGCATGCATGAATAGTAGTAAACAAGATATCACTTCCTGAGATCATTGTTTGCTACTTGTGAATTCTGTGAATGATCACAGAGGTCATGTGGTACAAGGCCAAAACAATTTTTTTTCCAAAATTTCATTTATATAGCAAAAAAATAAAAATCCCATTGGTGAATAAATACCACTGAAAGAAAGTTCTTTCTCAAAAAAATTATAAAAATTTAATTTGGGTACAGTATTGCATGCAATTTTCATTCAAAGTGTGACAGCGCTGAAAGCTGAAACTTGGCCTGGACTGGAAGGGGGTGAAAGTGTCCGGACTTGAAGTGGTTAAAAACAATAGAGGTCCTGGAGAACACAATGGTGGTAGTTTCAATTGTTTTTTCACACTTTATCTGTGCAACTGTTTATCAAACGCTCATTTTCAGGAAAAACATAATTCTCTACAATAAGTTTTAGTTTAAATAAATATCAAACATGTCAGGCCTTAAATTTGCGCAAATACCCAAAATTGTCCATTGATGACACTTGAAAAGCCTTTACAGATTATCAGTGTATGGTCACTCAAGAATTATTGCTCCCATTTCGATGTTCATGGTGATCCGTCATATCAATAGTGCAATTCACATTTCTTGACATGTGCATGCCCTACGTGAACATTTGCATTCAGGTGTGTACGGGGGAAATGGGGATGCTTTTATATGATAGCATTGGACAGGAAACAGATCCTCTTTATGGAGACATAAGGGCAGCAAATCAGCAGGAAAAAAGGACCTCTTTATGGAGACATCAGGGCAGCTGATCAAGCACAGTAGTGATGGAATTAATTCCCTTACCTGCTCTGTATTGGAACCATTTCCCATAGTCCCAGGCTCCCTGGAGGAATGGCAAAGCACAGCAATCACTTCAGGCCTTTGTGCCTTGTGAAGAGAGATCTATGGTTTATCGCTCTTCAGAAGGCACCACAGGTATAATTGATCCCTCAAACACACTGATCCTAGCCTTTGACCCCGACTTTTTATTCTAACACAGCAATCAGTTAGAGGAGTTGGTAGGGGGTCCATCATTATCCCAGAGAGGGGTTTTAACCCGTAATGATGCTTCCAGTACATACATTTGCATCTCCATGGAACAGGACACACCTATATGAGGCCTCATATGTGGGAAGACATGTGCGTTACTTTTAGCTACCATTAGCCTTTTGGACGAAATTTAGATTTTCGGAGAATTAGATGTATTTGAATTTTAGAATGGACAAAATAACAAATGTACAGTAAATAGCTGGTATGGATTTTAAGGGCAACCCCATGCCAAAATTAAAAGAAACAAAAAAGGCATGGGTCCCCCCAAAATCCATACCAGGCTCTTATCTGAGCATGCAGCCCGTCAGGCCAGGAAGGGGGGGTACGAGAAAGCATTCCCCTTCCTGAACCATACTAGGCCACATGCCCTCAACATATGAGGGTCGTTGAGGGAGGGGGGCTCCCTGTAAAAGCACCTTGTCCTCATGTTGAGGACAATGGCCTGATCCCCACAACACTGGCCCGGTGGTTGAGGGGGTGGCTTATCGAAATCTGGAAACCACCTTTAACATGGAGGCTCCCAGATCCTGCCCCCTCATGTGAATGGAGAACATAGGACTCCTACTCTTTCCACCCCAAAATGTCAAAATAAAAAAAAAAACCCCACAAAGACAGTTTTTGACAAGTCCTTTATTTAATAATAATAAAAAAAAAAAAAATGTCCCCAATGTAAATTCAGTGTCAATGACAATGATTGACGACCCACATGAAAAAAAAAATCAAAATCACCCATCGCCTGCTGAACACCACTGAGAGACACTTGTCAAATGACAGCAGCTTGCTAGTAAGTAAACATGTCACTGAGTGACCACGCCGCCATGTTTACTTACCAGCAAGAGACTGTCATTCGGTGAGTGTCTCTTGACAAGACCTGGCTTTTTTAAAAATAAATATTCAATAGAGAAGAGGGGACTTTCAGGGTGCATGGATATGAATACCACACATTAAAAGTTATATAATGTTTATTTCGTATTTTTGTAAAAAACACAAAGAAAAGAAGAAATACAGCAACATAAAAACAATTTCAGTTCTAAGAATACTAACTGACATTCAAACTTGGTTAGGTAAATGTAGTTACTCCCTACATGTTTTGCCCTCACGGGCTTCTTCAGGGGTGATTTGAGGAAATTTCTACTGCCAAGGCAGTCCTGGATGTGAAAGCTCATGGAGCTAGGAGAAAATGACCTAAAAAAGATCTTAATTGGCCTACACATCCAAAACAGTTGTAGAGGATATAATGGGCATCAGATATCATCTGTTAAATATTGCAATTCAAGTAGCAAGGAAAATGTAGGGAAAAAGGATTTTAATTGAGGATCAATTTTCAATTCCACCACTAGATGTCAGCAAAGGACAAAAGTCCAGACGATATTAGCTCCATTCAGATCCAAAAAGGCTCCAGAATACTCAGTATGCACTGGTGATTAGCAGAAAGGGCTAATCACCAGTGCACACTGAGTATCCTGAAGAAGGAAGGAGCTGAATCAACAGTGAAGGAGAATCTTGGTAGATGTCATACCATCCATACATGTCCACCTAGAGGACGCAAGCTATTTTTTACCATACTTGGTTGTGAAGTCAAAAATTTCAGGTGAGAGCACAACTGGTGTCAGTGTTGGGGAACATGCACTATATATGAAAAAAGGAAGATTTTTACGGCTTAAGTCTTTTGAGATGAAAGGATCACGCTGTGGAGATGCACTATATTAGTTCATAGTTTTTGTGCATTTTTTTTTTTATTGTCCTCTTCATATTGGAATTTTTTTCATGCTTATATTTTTTTATATCACTATGTATTTTTGAGAGAAATGGTTATTGTATGATTTATGTCATTTAGCATATTTATAGGAGTATGTGTAGGTGTGGACAGCTTTTCACTTTTTAGATTTGAATAGATAGTTTTTTAAGGTAATTTATAATTGCTCACAGGTTTCCATTTACACTATATTACCAAAAGGTATTGGGACACCCCTCCAAATCATTGAATTCAGGTGTTCCAGTCACCTCCATGGCCACAGGTGTGTAAACTCAAGCACCTAGGCATGCACACTGCTTCTACAAACATTTGTAAAAGAATGGGTCGCTCTCAGGAGCTCAGTGAATTCAAGCGTGGTACAGTAATCCGCATCCGCATACCAAGACATTTTGCATGATTTCATGCTCCAAACTTGTGGGAACAGTTTGGGGATGGCCCTTTCTTGTTCCAACAAGACTGTGCACCAGTGCACAAAGCAAGGTCCATAAAGACATGGATGAGTGAGTTTGGGGTGGAAGAACTTGATTGGCCTGCATAGAGTCCTAACCTCAACCTGATAGAACACGTTTGGGTTGAATTAGAGTGGAGACTGGCCTGTTTTCTGATTTCAGTGCCTGACCTCACATATGCACTTCTGGAAGAATGGTCAAACATTCCCATAGACACACTCCTAAACCTTGTAGGCAGCCTTCCCAGAGGAGTTGAAACTGTTATAGCTGCAGAGGGTGGGCTACCGCAATATTGAACCCTATGGACTAAGACTGGGATGCCATTAAAGTTCATATGCGTGTAAAGGCAGGCGTCCCAATACTTTTGGCAATATAGTGTATATTCTCTCTATTCCTGTCCTTGAGACAAAACGCTAATCAAACTTGTGCTTGTACTGATTGGTAAAGACCACGAGGTGGCAGCAACAATCTTCTCTACTTAGGACTACCCTGATTGCCATTTATTTTGACTTTTTCGCAAGTCTATAGTCTGGACATGTATTTTAGCCATAACTTTTGACTTCGCTGTCTTTGCTTGTTTGTTATTTGTTTCCTACATAATCTTTATTTTTTTCCTGAATTTTAAAAATCAACAATTCTCAGACATACAACACCCTAATGGTGGCCGTACATGCTTTGATAAATGATTGATATCTTTTCTGATTTAACCCCTATGGTAGTAACAATCGATCCATAGTTGACAACCTCTGTCATTGATATGGCACACAGGGAAGTGGATTTCAAGTGATAGTTAACTTATTACTGTAAGTCATCAATTGCATTTCTGTTTCCACCATGTTATTTCATAATCTGATCAATTAAAATACTATGGCATTCATGAACAAAACATCACAGTGCTGCCATTTGATGCTAAACGATGGATAATATTCTGCCCTGTCTGATTCACTCAGTTTGTTTAATCTGATTTAAAACTTAAAAATCGACTGAAAGGGAAGTTATGGCTATACGATTGTGAGGTTTGATCATTTTGATCAAATCGAACATGGATCAGACAAAAGAATCAAAGTGCATATGGCCACCATAACTCCAGGTGAGACAAAATTGCCAACAAACAATAATTGTACATCAATAAAGTCCATTTTGTTTAACTAGTTGCATATTTTGGGCCTCACTGTACACAGGACATGTGTAGCATGTCCAGTCTCTCTGGGCTATATGGGAGCCCCCCTCTCAGTATACAATAATTGTCGGCTGTAATTAATCAAAGCCAGCATTACAGTATACTAAAAAAAGTCATCAGTTTTTTGCATGTGCATTGCGCTCAACGTGCATCCAGCAACTATCACCGCTGTGTAAACAGTCACAAATACCTGCAGCCCCCAACAGCCTGTCACCACAGTGTACAAGCTCAGTGGTTGCAGCTATCCACACACAGAAGTGCATCTCAGCAACAGAAATCAGTAGGAGCTTGCCACTGGAATTCACAGCATGGCTAAACACCTATACAAATGGAGTCTAAGGACTCCTTTACATAACGCCTAACACACCCCATATAAGTGAATGGGGTAGCGCTACAACTGACCCACAGCCTTACACAACACATGCAGGCAATACAATGCCTGCCCATTGCCTATATAATGCTATAGGATGCAGATCGCTCTCCAAAGAGCAAAACAGGTGTAAACAAGGTCTAAGTGTGTTGTTGGGGATTTTTAAAAAAAATTGCTACCTCATGAGAGCTGACCTTTTGGCTGGGAGAAATAGACCCAGGGAAAGGCCTGAAGTTGGGCTGTAGATGGGACAGGGTAAGGATCTTTGAGGAATTATTAAGGGGAAAATAGGTTTGGTGTACAGCTGGATATATTGTATTTATATATTGTTTGTCCCATAAGATTTGGCTTTGATTAATTTGTTGTGTTGATGTAAGGCAAAAACACACCTTATCAAGTGAACCCAGTTTTGCAATGTTGGCATGTGTTGTTAAAACTATACATATCTGTTTATAAAAAAAATTGCTGCGTGAATGTAACAAACATTTACACAACCAAAACAATCATCATATTTAGGCTAATATGTCCTAAGATTGTCAGCTCCGTCCAGTGGCCACAATGCAGTATTTTCCTAATTGAGGTATTTTAGAAAAATACTGCATTTTGGCCACTAGATGACACCTATGATTATTAGAAATGATTATATCAGAGAAAATACTGCAATTTTTCTTTGCAGCTGTGCAAATGTTTCTCACACTCATACAGCACTTTTTATTTTTTAATATATCCCTTAGTGAATCCCTTTTAAGGACAAATTGCACCTTTATTTGGTGGTAAATGTTTTATTAGTCTTTCAATCATGTGATCATTGTGATTGGCTGTCACAGTATTCATGTGACTGTGGAACCCTTCCTACTGGCTCCTGATTTTTACACCATGACCAGGAGCTGTAGGTGACAACTCAGTCACAGTGCTGATGGCGCACAATTGATTGCACACCCAGCACAATACCAGATACACTTAAGCAGGCCATACATGGGTCTAATTTCGATCGAACATCGAAAACATGGTTCGTTCTGTAATCCGATGGTGCCACCAATGATTTAGAAAATCAATCGTGTTTCACAAATTTTTCAGCATGCCCGATAAATGAAATTGGGAGAAACTACGAAAATCAGCCGGTGCCATTGCTTCACCAACAGAGTGAAAATCGGCCGATTATTCTTAGGTCCGATTTTCGAACAAAAAATCGTTCGAAAATCGAACCATGTAGGAGTTACAGTAGACATGTTTTTAAACTGTGCCTGTGTTCATTTCTCCATGTACAATATCATTTTTATTAACCACTTGCCTACCGGGCACTTATACCCCCTTCTTTACCAGGCCAATTTTCAGCTTTCAGCGCTGTCGCACTTTGACAATTGCGCAGTCATGCAAGATTGTACCCATATGAAACTTTTATCATTTTTTTCTCACAAATAGAGCTTTCTTTTGGTGGTATTTAATCGCCGCTGGGCACTTTACTTTTTGCGCTATAAACAAAAAATTGCCATAAATTTGAAAAAAAAAAAAAAAAAAGTTTCTTTGTTTCTATTATAAAATTTTTCAAACAGGTAATTTTTCTCCTTCACTGATGTGCATTGATGAGGCAGCACTGACGGGCACTGAGAGGCGGCACTGATAGGCAGCACTAATGAGGTGTCGCGGATAGGCGGCACTGATAGGTGACACTGACTGGTGGCACTGCCTGGCACAATCGCTGGCCACTGACTGGCAGCACTGCTGGGCAAAGGTGGGTGGCACTGGTGGGCACACTTGTGTGACACTGCTGGGTGGCACAGGTGGGTGCACTGCTTGGCACAGGTGGATGCACTGCTGGGCACAGGTGGGCAGAGTTAGTGGGCGCACTGCTGGGCACAGGTGGGGGGAACTTGTGGGTGGCACTGCTGGGCACCGATCATCAGGGCACTGATCATCAGTGCCCTGATGATCAGTGCTGATCCCTGCTCTAACAACTGCAGGTTCTCAGCAGTACTTTCCTCACGATCTGACAGCGTGAGGAAAGTGCAGCCGAGAACTGGCAATTGCATTTCCCTGTGACCAGCGTGTCATTGGACATGGCTGATCACGTGGTAAAAGGCCGCTGTGATTGGCCTTTTACCACATCACGTGATCAGCTGTGTCTGTAGGACACAGCGATCATGGAGATCGCCGGGTGCGCGCCCCCAGGGGCACGCAGGAGAGCGGGTTCTGGGAGGACGTCATATGACGCCCACCCAGAACTGGCCGGCCGCAGTGCAGCCGTCATTCGGCTATCTGCGGTCGGTAAGTGGTTAAGTTTTTTGCTTACCGAAATGTTTGATTGTCATATTAATTTTATGTACCTAAGTCAATAATAATTTTCTTAGTTGCCCAGACATTAGTATTGGTTATATAACCTACAGTACCTTGTTATGTAGGTTATATAATGTGTAATCTTACCAACTAAATTGTGCATATAAAAACCAACTGAAACAGGGAGTGAAAAGGCTATACCACTATTACAGACACTCCAATATCGCAACCTCAGCTCACCCTACATAGGTGTGGCAAATAATGCCCTCTTGGCAAGAAAGGCACAAACACAGACTGATAGGGTTTACTTCAGAGTCCAAAAGGGGAAGATCATTGACTCTGCGTAGGCTAAGACTGAGCAAACAGTTCACTGAGGCCATGTACGCAACAACAGTGTCTACAGGTGATGTAATATTCAAGTGCCTGGCATAAATAACAAGTCTATAATAGAGGAATAATAGACGTCAGCACCACTGTTAGTATGAAACTGTCTCAAGAACTTTCATTTGTCATTTGTAATGTCTCAATGTCTATTGCTTCTGCACAGAAGTCCGGAGATGTCTTGCCAAGGCCTCATCTCATACTCTTGTAATAATGTTCTTCACTCTTAGCAACATAACTTCTGGAACAGCCAACTCACTCCAGCTTGCCCCTCACTCCAGCAGCCTCTTAATTCTATGCACCCACCAGGGCACTCAACAAGGATTATGTGAAGTCCTAGGGTTCCTCCAGAGGTTGAAAGGGGTTCCTTGATTAAGGAGAAAGTTCTGCCACTCAGAAAACATCCCAGTAGCACCTCTTGTAAGAGCAGGATTCTTCCCAATGACCACGATTGTAAGACGCATTATTTCCACTGACCATCAACTTAAAGAGGTCAGACCATTGAACAATGCATAGTTCTCTATAGTGTGCACTCAACTGAGAGCACTGAGTGCTCTGAAAGTTTTCCTGACACCAAGAGAAAAGTTGAGACAGGGAAGGGACCTCCAGTAGGCTGACAGCCTCAGTTCTGATCCTGTGTGCCATTTGAAAGGGGGGGGGGGGGCTTGTTTCTTCCCTCCAGTCATCTCTCAGAGCTCTCCTCACTGAGCTCTGCAGAGTGTAACTTCAGCTCTCTGCCCCTGATTTCTGAAAGCTCAAACCTGATTTATAAAATTCTGGACTTTGAACGGCTGTAGAGAAGAGAAGGCTGCAGATAAACAGGTACAGCTTATATAGAAGGATTTGTTTCATCTCTGTGTATCACCTGAGGCCAGTCGCTTCACTGGGTATTTTAAGGGCTTATAACCATTTTAACCACTTGCACTCTGAAAGGTTTTACTTCCCCTCCCCATGACCAGGCCAATTTTTGCTATTCAGCACTGCACTACTTTAACTGGCAATTGCATGGTCATGCAATGCTGTACCCTCAATCATGTCCAAATGAAATGATATAGGTTTTCTTTATCATTTTTTTTTATTCAGAGAAACAGAGCTTTTTTTGTGGTATTTGAACCCACCACTGGGTTGTTAATTTTTTACTATAGAAATGAATAAAGAAATAAAATGTAATAATAAATTTGGGCCAAAATGTATTCTGCTACATGTCTTTGGTAAAATCCCAATAAGTGTATATTAATAATTGGCTTGTGTGAAAGTTATAGCATCTACAAACTATGGGATATATCAGCCTTTGGGATGAATTAGAGCGGAGACTGCAAGCCAGGCCTTCTCGTCCGACATCAGTACCTGACCTCACAAATGCACTTCTGGAAGAATGGTCAAACATTCCTATAGAAACACTCCTAAACCTTGTGGACAGCTTTCCCAGGAGCTATTATAGCTGCAAAGGGTGGACCAACTAAATATTGAACCTTGTGGACCAAGACTGGGATATCATTGAAGTTCATGTGCATATAAAGGCAGGCCTCCCAATACTTTTAGCAATATAGTGTATTTAACAGGCAGAAATTGTTCATTGCCCAAGAAACCCCTAACAACCCCTGGAGGAATCCTAGGGTTCCAAGGAACTCTGGTTGAGAAACCCTGGCATATATATTTGAAAATTGGTTAATCCTGATGTACTGACAGCCTATTCATTTCTTGAGGCCCTAAAATGCCAAGACAGTACAAATACCCCCCCAAATGACCCCTTTTTGGAAAGCAGACCCCTAGCTGGTTCAGCCCTGCCCCCATATACCCACCGCATCAGTCCAGACAAATGCTAGTTAAGAGTCCCTCCATATGCTACATGGGTACACATTACATAATCTATATCTTTCTTTACCCCTTTACATTGCTACACTTATATTATATATTATTACAGGTACTTATTTAGCACAGACAATTTATGCAATGCTTTACATATACAGTATCTCACAGAAGTGAGTACACCCCTCACATTTTTGTAAATATTTCATTATATCTTTTCATGTGACAACACTGAAGAAATGACACTTTACTAAAATGTAAAAGTAGTCAGCGTACAGCTTATATAACAGTGTAAATTTGCTGTCCCCTCAAAATAACACAGCCATTAATGTCTAAACCATTGGCAACAAACGTGAGAACACCCCTAAGTTTAAATCTCCAAATTTAGCCCAAAGTGTCAATATTTTGTGTGGCCACCATTATTTTCCAGCACTGCCTTAACCCTCTTGGGCATGGAGTTCACCGGAGCTTCACAGGTTGTCACTGGAGTCCTCTTCCAGTCCTCCATGATGACATCATGGAGCTGGTGGATGTTAGAGACCTTGCGCTCTACCACCTTCCGTTTGAGGATGCCCCACAGATGCTCACATGTGCTGCAATTTTAGATGTGTGGGGGTGCTATTAAGGAAGAATGGCAGCCCCACGCGTCTGTAAAGAGCAGCATATTTTGGCTGTGGGTAGTTGCAGGTGTGGGAACAACTGCGATTCCTTCACCTACAACCACCTACAATAGTGCGAACCTAGCCTAAGGGTCAATTCACACCACACCTTCTGTGTTCTGGATGCGTTTCTGCCTGAATGTTTTTAATGTGCTCCAGTGCATTTTTTATGCATCCTAGTGTGTTTTTCCCCTTTTTTTCATTTTTGCATCTTGAGGACACGAGTTCCAGTATTTTTGATGCATTTTCCCACATTCCAGGTGCGTTCCATACAAAAAAAAAAAGCGCAACATGTTATACTTTTGTTTCCTGCTCTGGAACGCACTGCACTGGTGTGAACTAGGGCCATAGGAATCCATGTTGATCGTTATCCATGCGTTTTTGATGCAGAATAAAAATTTACTGGTCTGCATCTGGTGTGAACCAGCTTTAAGAGGTTAACCTTTTTGCCTTGCAGAAACAGTGTAATGGTTTTGATATACCAGTGAAACTGTCTTCATGGACTTCGTATGTTCTCCAGTTTCATCCATGTCCCAAATTACACTGGTTGGCTAACTGGCTTCCGCACAGGCTGGCCATAGTGTGTAGAGCATTGAAAGGGGTGTTGGTTTTTCAGCTCATTTGAGGATTTTCTGATGTTTTATGTATAAAAAAATTGATAGTTGATAACAGGGGCAGACTGACAACTCATGGGGCCCCCGGGCAATAGGGGATCATGGGGCCCCTGTGTCCTTGCCCAAACTCAAAAAAGCCTATAAAAAAGGTACCAGGGGCATCTCATGGGGCCCCCTACTGACCCCGAGCCCTTGGGCAGTGCCTGAGTTTCCAAATGGTCAGTCCGCCCCTGGTTGATAAATAAAACCTGAGTAATGTCAGTCTGTCCCTTGCTGCTCAGGTTGAAAAAAACTTGCATTAATAAGTAGTGCAACCACCTACTGGCATAAATAAGTTGTGCAGCTATAAGGGGCATTGACACAACAATGATGCACATCTATTTGCCTGTTTTCATTGCAGAGTGCGGGCTTTTTTCTTTATGCCCTCCAGCATCAAGCACATGTAGTATTTTCCAAAATGTATTTATAGTTAAAGAATAGTACTGTAATAACTGCAAATGAGAAAAATAGATACTTTATTATCATAAACTCTGTGTTAAAAGCTCAGATAGTACAGAATATATACATCTCACATTTTCAGCAATTACATCATGGTCTGTGTGTAATTATAAAGAGCGTCATTTTAAAACAAATGCAAAACACATTGTCCTAAAAAGTACTTATTTACAAAGGAATAATAAAGTAAAAATGTGCGAACATTTTTTAAAGTGCTGCTTGAAGTTTTAACTCCAGGCAAAGTTTATATACATATTTGTGAACTGTTTTACCTCCAAAAATAGTTGTATTTCTGGTCAGCCACTCCTGTGATCTAGCATCCCTGACAAAGCACTGCAAGACTGGTTTCCTACAGCTTACTCACCAGTCCACCCCATCCTGTGGTTGGACACCAAATGGACAGAAACTACAGAAGTCCCCCTACTTACAAACGAGTTATATTCTGGGAGCACATTCGTCCAACAAAGCTCAACGCTCGCAGGCAATGGCTGCAAGTGCTGATCAGTGTGTTCTGGCAGGGGAAGTCCCTCTGTCGGAACACAAAGGCACAGTGCCGAAGATAATTGCACTAATATAGTTTGTCTTGGTATGGTGATCTCTCAGTTTTTTTTTGTTCAGTGCGCTGGGAGTGTGTTTGCATGATGTTTGCATCTTTGAGGCCCCAATCACACTTGAGTGTTTTGTAAATTGTAGCTTGAAGCTCAAAAACACTCAACAAGTAAAATCCTATTCATCTCAATGACCCATGTTCACATCTGAGCATTCTGTTGCCTGTAACAAAATGTCTGTCGCTCCAAAAAGTACATGAGTTACCTTTCAGGCAGAATTGAGTGTTTTTGTCCCCCATAAACTTCAATGCTTGATTGGAGCATTTTTTTAGCTTATAATAACTAATCTCTTCCTCCTAGTGATTTCCATTGCTAAAACAAAAAGCCTGAAACTTGAATACACATGTAAAATGTCTGTAATACTCTTCTAAAAATGTCTGTATAGAATTGCAAACATGCTCAAAAAAGCACATATAAAAACTCCTAAAAATCACTATTTTTTTTTAGGAGGTGTGAATGTAGCCGGAAAGTTCACAACTTGACTGTTCGTATGTAGGGGACTTACTGAGCATAACTGAATAGGACTGTGATTTGTATTATATCTGACTGTAGTTTGGCTTTTGGATTTAGTGAAAGTATCACCCAAATTTATGTACATTTTGCTAATTATCAAATGCCATGCCCTTCCTTTTACTGTATGTTGACCAATGACTAAATGACCATCAAATGTTACTGCAGAATAACCATAATACCTTAAAGCAGTATTAAACCCCAAACCAAAAATGTAATATATTGCAGCTTACCAATCACTAGATGTGGTACCTGAAACCGTTTTCTTTCTTTCACCCTGCTTTTCTGTGGTGATCTGGCCAGTAACAAAACTCCTGTATTAGAGTGCCTGCACTTTGGATGAGCACAGGGGGAACATTTAGACAGCAGCAATGCCAATCTGGGGGGGGGGGGGGGGGGGGAGTGTTAGATGGACTGGCAGATTTGAATACACTAACAAATTGAAGGTGAACTCCAATACTTTATAATCAGGTACAGCAAACAGTTTTTTTCTTTTTAGGATAAAGGTTTTACATAAATAACGAAAATTCAATCATTTTAGGCACGCTTGCCAGTGTTAAATAGTCTGTCCCATCCTTGTAACTGCAAGAGAGCTTTTCTGTTGAAAAACAACAGACTTACTGGCTGGATGACCAGATGAAGAAACAAGAAAAAAAAGTTTAAAAAAGGAAACTAATGCAGCCATCACATCTAAGAACTGACAAGCTGCAATAAATGTTTGCTTTTGGGTTTAATGCAGCTTTAAGTAGAAGATTAACTCTCAGTGCTAAGAAAATAACTTCCATAATTTTGTACAGTTGAACTTCTCAACTGTGTCTTAATTTGTTTGAGCAATGATTGTGAAAGCACAGAATGAGAAGCCCTAGAAATTGCTCAGTAGCTTTAATCAACATACTGATGCAACAGGGGTACATGTTCAATAAAATTCACCATTTATTTGCCTAATTCATAAAATTTTTTTGTGTAAAGTTTCTCTTTATTGAATCAATCACTTCCACGGTAACGGGTCGGTTCACACTATGGATTGCAAAGGTACAAACTGCATGTTCCTGACTGATTTACGTGCAATTTAAGTCCATTCACATTGCATCGCACCGAAAGTAGTGCATGCACTACTTATGGAAACACACTGCAACCAGATCACATGGTACATTTATACCATGCGATCTGGTGCAGGCAAACGCACTGTGTTTGTGAGCTGTGTTTGGGGCGCTGTTAACATTGACAGCAACTGCAGTGTGTTTTGAACTGAGAATGGGTTTTTCACCAGCCAAAAAAAAAAAATATAACCCCTATTTTAGGATTGTGCAAGCTGAACTAAATGAAACTCAAGCTATTTTCAGTAAAGGTAACATATACCACTGCTTTTTCTCATAGACTAATAAGAAAAGTGCTAAAATAAGATTTATTGTGATAGTGCAGTCAACTTTTCAATATAAACCTAAGCTAATCAGTATATAATCAATAAACTTTTCAATATACTCTAAGCTCCAAGGAGCAGAGCCCTCAAACCCCCTGTGTGTTGAATGGTATTGTTACTGTACTGTCTCGTGTATTGTCTCCCATTATAATGTAAAGCGCTGAGCAAACTGTTGGCGCTATATAAATCCTGTATAATAATAATCATCAATATAAGGTATCCATAGACATTAGATGATCATCGCCCAACCCTGATAAAACTGTCAGGATATGGTGATTGAAATGTCTGAGGATTATCAATATGGTTTGCTTTACAAAAAGAGAATGAAAACATTATTAAGGGCTGCATTGGGAGATAGGATGAAGATCTGTCCTTCTGTTGTGTGGGATTCTATTTCTCCTGTTGAATATCTCATATCAATTTATGAAACTTTTGTGTCCTAATTTGGAGCAGCATTTCTGCATACTGCAGCTAGCACAGGGAGCAATAAAAATACACAGAAACATTTTTTAAAAATCCCATATTGCTGTCTAAGGATTTAGTTTGCACATGCCAAAATTCAATAATAACTTATTTTCACTTGAAGCTAGACTCAATCTTGCAAAGTGAGACCAACAAACCACAAAAGACACACTTGGGAAATCTTAGAACTCACAAAGCGTTAGCTGTTAGTTGAAACTGCTTTAAAGATGAATTCCAGGTATGGATATTCAAACACAGTTACATTGTTCCTGCTTGGACCAATATAACTCGGCATACACCATACCTGGAAGCTAGAGATCAATGAAGTAGACACCACTGCTCCAGTGATCTCCGCTAATTTTTGGGTCCTGTGCCAAGCGGCTTCCATGCTGCATTGGGAATGCAGCTGGCCAGCCACTCAGCATGGGCATTTCTCAGAGAATGCTTTTTATTATTTAAATGAATGCAAAGCAGTCTCTGATTGGATGAAGTGGAGAGGTGTGGTGGACCAATGTAATTGTGTATAAAATATTCTACTTTAAAACTTTGCAATCCTTTAAACGTGAAAGTGATATTGTAGCTCCTGGCACTAAGCTCAGAAAAGTCCAGTAAGTGACTGCCATCTGAATAAGAACCCCTGGAGACTATAGCAGTAGTTATACTTAAAGTGATACTAAAGGAATTTTTTAAAAATAAACATGTCATACTTAAAGTGGAGCTCCACCCAAAAGGGTAAATTCCGCTTTAAAGCTTAATCCCCCGCTCCTCATTAGGGATTGGTACCCAAATTTGACAGGTACCCACTTCCGCTGCGATCACCTAGGTGATTTTTGTTGCTAGCGTTTAGCAGCATTTAAGAGTGTTTAGGAGCATAAGTGCTTAGAAGCATTTTTTACAACAATGCATTAGAAGAAAAAAAATGCAGAGGGTTGGCGTTTAGAAGCAATTAGCAGTGTTTAGGAGCATTTAGCTATTTTTATGCCAAAAATTCTTTTTCTGCCTCTAAAAACGCCTTTAGACTATCTAATGTGCATGGACACATAGGATACCATTAGCTTCTTCTAGAAGCATTTAAAAAATGCTAAATGCCTCTAAGAGCAGCGTTTTTTGTTTTTTTTTAAGCCATCATGCATGGACCTTAAGGCAGGTTCACACTTGAGCAGAGAGTTGAGTTTTTGCAAACAAAAATACAGCTCTCAGCAATAGTTTTATGTCTTCAGTCCACACTTTTAACACAGTTGCCATCTGCAGGGCAAAGTGGTGCGGAAAACTGCAACATGTCTGCATTTTTCAAATCAACTCCACAAGTAAAAGCAGTTGAACTTATCAAAAACACATAATAAACCAATGCAGCATTAAGTAAAGAAGAAAACAAATAGATGACTGGTAGATGATTGACCTGTACAGTGACAGATTCCTGGCTTTCTGAAAACTCACAAAAATAAAATGCAGCTAAATGTGATATGTACAAAAAAAAAAACAACACAAAAACAAACAAAAAAAAAACCCCCAGGTAAATGCATATAAAACACATGTAAAAGCAGGTGAATGCATATGTGTTTTTACCTGTATTTTTTATGCCCACAAGTGTGAACCTACCTTTAGTAAATCACTGCCTATCTTTAAAAAAAAATGCATTAACACGAAACATATTTCTATGGTTCAATGTATACATAATTGAGTAAAGGGACTTTAAAGAGTAACTCCACTTTTGTTGAGAAATAAACATTTCCCTCTGGGTGATCTATGTATATTGCAAGGATTTTAACAAACTTTGTTGCAGGTTCATACCCTTTGTCATTCTGAAGAAGTAGATGTTTGCCTTCCTGTGTCCATGTACGGAAAAGATCTGTATGGGAGTGACTGATTAATTATTAACCAGCTGCTGCACCTGGAGGGAACTAATCAGGAAAATGGAAAAGTCTGCATCCCTTTAGATGTAATTTCCCTTTGGGAGTATTTTACAAAAAAATTACATTTTTGCTGCAGGGGATGCCAAAAATCTGACTTGTATCTTAGTGCAGACTTCTGGGAAAATCAGTAAACTAATTACACAAGCAGGAAATGATACTTTGAGGGAGTGTTCTGTACAGAATACCTCCAGGTAGCCATATTGCATTTTACAGAAAATTAAAGCAAAGCAGATTGAAAAGGAAAGGTCATTTTTAATAACATTCAATTGTAATATGATTTGAGTCGCAATTGTAAACGCTAAATTATTAGAATTTTTTATTTGCTCATTTTTTTTCTCACAAAAGTGGAGTACCCTTTAAATTTCTAGTCAAGCAGTTCATGTTGTAAGAGTTCGATATTCATTGAATCAATTACATGTAAACAACTACACATAGAACAAAGTCCTTAGAAGCTTCCTGATAGTTACAGCTTGTCGTAATTTCATCTGAATGAAATCAACTTTTGGCATCAAGTAACTGGGTCAAACATGCCTGCAAGTCTGAATAAGTTAGAGTGACTTTAATATTAAAAATGCTTTTTTTTTTTAATAAAATGACAAATATGTTGTATTTACCTGCTCTGTGCAATGGTTTTGAACAGAGAAGGCCTGAATTTTCTGTTCTGGGGTCTCCCGCAGGCTCTCTGGGCTCCTCCTCTTCTGTGTGTGCCACCACTGGAAGCTGTTTCCTAAAGTGGCATACATGGGGGTTTAATCCCAAACTGGGCTGTGTGTGTCTATAGACATGCTCAGCCCTGCCCCCATTCCCTCCTCACAGGATTTAATTGACAGCCTCTATGTCTACATAGGAGAGAGAGCAGTACAACACTGTATTGAGATTGGGCTCGAGGAAGTGTTTGGGGAGGCTGGGAGGAGCTGATCATGGAAGATTTTTTACCTCAATACAGAGAATGTATTAAGGTAAAAAAAAAACGTAAGCATTTACAACCACTTTAATTAGTATTGTTTGTCAGAATTGTGCCAGATCTTGGATTAATTATATTGCTCCTATAAACATAACAGTACACATCATAAAGTCAAGGTTTGAGCAGACATAAAACCAAACTAGTCGTCATCTAGAGCAGTTTAAAAGTAGAAAAAAGAACATAATTGGCTGTTATGGGGCAGACATTCACATTTCACCAACTACACATATTACCAAGTTAATTGACGCTCTGCAGCAGTCTTTGCTCTAAAGCTGAACATTAACATGGCAATTTCCACATTTAAACCACTGTATAACAGTTTTTCACCAATATACCAAAATCTATGTGACCTACCATCAAGAGTTACATTTCATGGTTGCAAGTTGCTTGATAGTGCTTGAAATAGCTTAAATTTTTACAATTGTTATGAATCTGGATAATCACATGTGCAAACTGTGTTTAAATTGATTCTGTTGCCATACTATGAATAATAAAACATCTAAAAATTCTTAACCAACAGTAAATGAGCTTAAAAACAATTCCTCACTGACCTCTGTAGAGGCAGACACTGTAGAAAAATTCATTCAAGTTTACAGTGGAAG
This sequence comes from Staurois parvus, assembly GCF_062004578.1. Taxonomy (NCBI): domain Eukaryota; kingdom Metazoa; phylum Chordata; class Amphibia; order Anura; family Ranidae; genus Staurois; species Staurois parvus. The sequence goes on from NW_028318841.1 coordinate 3,472,054, forward strand.
CACTGAAGTTGTCTACGTCAATCACCTCACCAGCTCTGCTCCCCCTCCCAGCAGTAACTGAGCAGCCTTCTCGTTTTTTAATCTCTAATGTAAACAGGTGCTCCAGCAGTGTAAAACAGGGTGGGCAGAACTGTTGAGAGAATTACTTCTCTCAACTTCAGTGCTTCTGCTATGAAGTTTGAAAATGAATTGCTCCACAGTGCCTGCAGCTACATGAGGGCTTGTTTAATAGCTTACTAATGATAGGTAAATAATTGAATATCCATAGTCTGAACACAGGTTCACTGTAATGTAAACCAGTACTGAGAGGAAAACAGGGGCTACTGATCTCTTTCTAAAAACATGCCTGGCTGTCTCTGGTTTTAATGATTCCTAGGATGCTGACCAAGAACAGACATGTAGATTAAATGCAGACTGAAGTCCTGACCCGCATATCTGTTCCAGACCAGTGACTATTGAAACCACTGGAATGACAGGCATGAAACTGGAGAATTTAACAATGAAAGATTCCATACTCTCTTAATATAAATCATACACATAGCTGGGATGATTACCTGCTCCTCTGTTTAGTTTGACATTCTCTGGGATTTATAACAATAACTAATCTATAACTCCACATAATAGTAGCAAATACCCTTTTGCACTATGAACAGTAAAAGGAATTTCAGCAACAATTTCCATCCAACCAATCAACATTTTTTTAACTTAGCTTTTCTTGCTATGTAGCCTTTTTTTCTAGTACATGTAGCACTATTGAGAATTGGTTGTTAATTTCCAAAATTACTTTTACAGGAACGTAGGTGCTCCTTGGGTATTTTTTGTGATACACCATTTGGTTGTATAAATGTGAGCATCATTCATTATAGATTCATCATGGACACAATGTCAGCTTGTGTAGTCAACCAGGCTGTTTGCATAATCTTTAGTCTATATGTCATAGAGCCAGTCCAGTCTATATGTCAGGATCCACCCAGAAGCCTGACAGGCAGATGGCTCAGCCTCTCAAAGTGCAGCTGAGAGCCTGAGCCAGCCACTCCTGCCCCCTGCACAGCCCACAACTACAGTGAGACTGATAGTCACTGGCTCTCTGCTCAGTGAAGACTGAGAATGGAGCAATCAGTAGTCCTTGATTGCTCAGTTCTTGGTGTACAGCCATTGGGGGACAACTGCAGCTGGGTTCGGTGCTTCAGCCATCTAGGTGAGTTTTTTTTTTCCCAATTCCCAAACTTCTCTTTTAAAACCAAAAAAGACATCCCTGCAAAGAAAATGATTACTACTTACCTCCTCCCTTCACCATGGCATTGACCTCTGCTGCACTGAAGAATTAAGCTTGCTGAAAGATCTTCGTCTCTCTTTTGGATGTTTTGGATGTCTGGACCTCCAGTGTGCTCTGTGGTTCCTTCCTCCAAACCCTACATCACTACTTTGTGCTGTAGTGGTGCAGGGGCTGGTGGAGGGAATAACAAAGTGCAGCAAGGGACACTGCCATTTCGACAATACATGATGTGTTGAATGCTGATTAATCCTCAGCAAGCCTAGATCTTTAATGCAGCAAAGTCTGGCAGTGTGAGCAGCGGGACAGGTAAAGTAATAACCTTTTTCATTGCAGGGTCACAGTAAATTTTAAATAGTGTTTGTCAAAAAAGTACACATTTCACATATAAAAAGGCAATTTTTCCCACCACAGTTCTGAGATTCATATAATGGAAATTCTAAGAAAAGCTTTATGAAACAACATACAAAACTGATGAGTGGTGGTTAGTTTCAGAAGATGCTGTGCTTATCAGCAGCATCTGTTACAAATTCTCTACTATTCTGCTCAGGTACAGCATTGTACAATGTAAACTTTTGCTGATAATATATGTAGCACACACTAATGTGAAAAAAATCACAACTTTTGAAGAGGGTTTTTGCAAATCTAATGAACTGGGGTAAAATTATGAAAAAAAAAAAAAGGAATTATTAAAGCGCGATTCTGGAGAAATTTAAAAAAAAAATACACCCCCACACTAGCAAATGTAATTGCTTGTTTTTGCCTATGGTACCAATTAAATGCACTGTTACTTATCTAGACCATCTGTGTCCTCAATTATAATGCAGGACTGCTGGTCCTACCTTGATAATGTTAAAGTGTGACCAAATAGACAACATGCCAAAGAAAAGCAGCTGCGGGGGACAAGTTTCATGGAGAGGAGGAAGAGGCAGGTACAAAGGATAAAGTAAGTGAAAGTGCTTTTAAATGGTACCCTGGGCAAAAATGAGCATTTAACCATTGCAGGGGGAAGGAAGCCCTGCCACGGGGGTCATTTTTATATCAAGTTTAATCTCCCTTGAACTAGTGAAAACATTTTTCTTCAAGCAAGGTTGTATTTGGATATCACACCTGGACGACAAAGCCTTTCCACCCAAGGTACCCTCTAAGTGAACCCTATTTTGTATCTGAAAGTAATAGCAGGAATGTGCTACTGGGGGGCAGTATGCTATTTGCTCTATATATAAAGTCACCAATAGACAGTACAGTATGTACAATACACTATGTATAATAGTATGTATAATATGTACAGTATACTAGCCATGAGCCCGTTGAGAAAGAGAAGATGGCTGTATGCTACCAGAGCTATAGTGTCCTGTGTTTCCTCTTAGCAAATTCTACACCTCTCTTTAATTTCTGCTGTTGGATTCATCTGAAAATGAATAGAGGTGGCCAGACATTTTTTCCTGAGTATTTTATAGTATATAAGCAGGCATGACCTCAAGTACTGAGACTGGCTACCTTATCAGCTTTTCGTAACACAAAGCCATCAGAAGGTGACAAAATGATGCTGAACATAGGAAAGCGTCCCCAGCTGTTGATAAAAGGTCATGAGCATTAGCTCTACTTAATGGATATAAATACACAAAGTGGAGTTCTTTTCTTCATCACCTGGGTCCACAGTCCAAAACCCATGCATGTGAGCAGTCACAACAAAGCTTGTGTTTAACTTTCAGCTGTCATCAGATGTAAACCTAAAGACCAGAATAGAAATTGTCTTCACATTTTCCATTTGTTTGAAGAACGTAGAGCTATTCCATGGACGGGGATGTTAGAGGGGTTTCCAACATTGAAACAGGACATATCTCCTCCTTCCTGGGCTCATTGTATACAATTCTGCCATTCTTTAGCCACTGCTGTAAGTTAAAACAAAAAAGAGAAAATACAGTAAATGCTGTAATATTTGTTAATAGAGATGGATAATAAAAATTAGTAAATTTCCATGAACAGTGTGAACGTTAACAATGTTTATACATTTATTTAAACAGATTTAGTTACAGTCCAAAACAACTGATTGAGTATTGTAGGGTATCCCTGATTGCCAATCAGGAGTATGTCCAGTTATCATACACAGAGACTCTTTGTTGGTAAGTCTCTGTACAACAGGTTCTGAAGAGTTCATGAAGTGTTTAATTTCAATAATTTTTATTGAAGAATTTCAATAACATAACAAAATGATATAATTTGGTTCAGTAGAAAGTATACTCATACAGTATAACATTGGTAAGGATTCACCCCACCATTTGGCTGGGGTTGAAATTGGGGTTGAGGCATTAGCATCAGAGGTAGACTTGGGTTTAAGCTGAACCTTGGTGAGGTGTAGAAAATGGTAAAGGGGTATTAACCAAGGGGGGGATAATGAGGAGGGTAGGGGAAGGAGTACCAGTCTGAGATGGATGGGTAATTCAATTGTTTGTGAGATATCAGGATTTTACTTAGCAGTTTTGATTTTGTAACCAGTTAGACCATTGGGAATTAAATTTATGTTGGGTGGAGTTGTGAAGAGCCAATCTTTTTTTCCATTTTGCATTGGAAGTTAAGATCAGTAATTAGAGATTTGAGGGAAGGAGCAGTGGGTGGTGGTATTCCATAATCTAGTTATATTGATTTTTGCTGTGAAAAGTATGTGGACAATGGTGGTACGAGAATTATATGGGATTTTTTCAATCCTAATGTGTAGAAGCGAGAGTGAAGGATTTGGGGTTATCATTATTTTGGATACTTCAGAGATTAGTTGGAAAACACTGTTCCAAAAGGATTTAATAGATTTACAGGCCCATAATATGTGTAGTGTGAAGCCTATGTCTCCGCATTGTCGCCAGCAAGAGGGGGAATGGTTTGGGTAATAGATGGCTAGTTTGATAGGGGTTAGGTACCATTGGTGGAGATTTTTTAAGTATGATTCCCAATGCGAACTGCATTGGAAGGATTTGTAGGTAGAGTTAAACGTAGTGTTCCTTGTGTGTGTCGTAATTGTTTCTGAAAGGGTTTTTTCCCAATTGGATAGGGAGGTAGATTTTAGAACGAATTGTAGGTCCATTACGTACTTGTAGAAAGTGGAAATGCCTTTACCTGGATATTGTGGTCTGGAAAAGAAGAGATGGGCTGTAGTTGGAATCTGTATGGTATGAGGTATGTTTTTTGTTTGCATACAGTGGATGATTCGTAAGTAAGTGAAGTATTCAGTGGTAGGGATTTGAATTTGGTTTGGAGATTTTGAAATGAGTGTAGGGTGTGGTCTTTATAGAGGTCTGTTATTTTATGTATGTTTCGTTTTTCCCATTGAGATAGATCTAGAGAGGTTGTAATGGAGTGTAGTATATCAATTGGGATAAGGATTTGTTTGGGATCCGTGTATTCCATGGACAAAAGATTGCTCCAGGCTTGAAGAGCGGCTTGGATGCATGGATGTTTTAGTTGGTAGTTTGTTTGTGAAATTGTTGGAATTAGAAATAAATTTTGGTGTTTGAGTGGAAGGAAGGGTAAGGTTTCCATAGTAGACCAGATTTTTTCTCTGGTTGGGTTCCACCAAAAATATATTTGGTCCAGAAGAGTAGCATTATAGTAGGATTTTAGATGTGGGAGGCCTGCGCCTCCTTTAGAAGGTGGTTGTATTAAGAGATTGGTGGTACATCTCGGTTTTTTAGAGTTCCATAAAAATCTGGTGAGAATCGATTGTAGTTTGGAGAAAAAAGTATTAGGAACTGGTATGGGAAGTGTGCGGGAAATGTATAGAATTTTTGGTAGGATGTACATTTTTAATGTCGCAACTCGGCCTAATTTAGAAAGTTCTGAGGTACGAAGGTTGGCAATTTTTTGGGGTATAGTTTCAAGTAGTCTTTTGTGATTTGAGGTGAATAATTGGTCTGTTGTTGCGGTGAGTTTGATTCCTAAGTAGAGGATGTTTTTTTTTTCTGAGGAGAAAGGGAATTGTTTAGCAAGTAGTATCTAGGTTTGATATAGTGTGTGGAGATTTAAGATTGAGGATTTGGGCTCATTAAGTTTGTAGTAAGAGACCGTTGTGTACTGTTGAAGATGTGTGCGGATTGTTTTGAGGGATTTGGTTGGGTAATCATCAATATGATGTTGTCTGCAAATAAGCTAATTTTGTGTTCAGTATTAAGGTGTTTGATGCCGGAGAATATCGGATCGTCCCTAAGTTTAGAGGCTAAGGGTTCAATGAGTAGTGCAAATATGACGGGAGATAGTGGGCAGCCTTGTCTAGTACCATTGGTAATATCAAAGGGATCTGATAGCGTTCCGTCTGTTAATACTCGTTATTATCGATTGTAGCATGTCTTTGTGGAATGTACCGGTGGTGGCTGCATGGTTAAAGAGTTTAGTCAAGTATGGTGATAGGTAAGGGGCAAATTGTTTGTAAAATTCGTTCGTATATATCCGTCGTTACCTGGAGACTTGTTAAGAGGGAGCGTTTTGATGGTAATTTCTATTTCTGTGGGAGAGATCAGGGTGGATATAGCGTCAAGTTGGGATGGAGAGAGTTGGGGGAGTTTAATTGTGTGGAGGAATTGTATGGACGTTGGTGTTGGTTGGATAGTGTCATAGTCATTTTTAAGGTTATATAGTTGTTGGTAATAGGTCGCAAAGGCAATGGCTATTTCTTGTGGGTTTGTGGTTAAGGTATGTGAGGTTCGGTGATGAACTGAAGATATTTTGGATTTTAGGCGTCGTTGTTTAATCATTTTGGTTAATAGGGATTTGGCTTTGTTGCTAAGGGAGTAAAATTTAGTTTTCGTTTTTTTGAAGGTTGAGGTCATATTTATAAAGTAGTAGGGTTCTGAGTTTGTTTCTGTCTGTTGTGAGGTGGGCAGAAGTTGTGGGATTTAGGGATTTTTTGTTTAATTCTTCTTTTGTTTTAATTGAGATGAGGAGTTCGTCAATTTGTTGGTTTCTTTGTTTGGTGATACGGGAATTTAGTTGTATAAGAATACCTCTCATGTATGCCTTATAAGTGGACCATAGTGTAGGTATCGAGATCTCAGGTGATTCATTTATGTCAAAGAACATATTATGAGCATCCAATATATGTTTCTTGTGATCTGGATTCTTCAATAGGGTCGAGTTCAGTCTCCAAATTCGAGGAATTGTGGAATGTTGATTGTGGTCTAGAGTAATGGAGATTGGAGCGAGGTAATTCATAGATTGTGTAGAAAGGTAGGTTACCTTTTGCTGTAGGTGGGAAGTTTCCATAGAGAAGGAGTAATGCGCTTGATGTGGTTGCTGGTTTGATGAGGGCGTTCCATCTTGTAATGCAGATTTTTGAGAGAAGAGGGGTTGACTTGAGCGACTGGTGGTGGTAGGAGGGTAGAGGGGTAAAAAGAACTTGTGGAAAATACAAGTGAAATGTATAGCACATTTTGCTACTGTGTAACGGGGGATTTTAAACGTACATGACTCATGAGAGAAGTCATGTTGACAAGAAACTTGGGGTTTAGAAATTTTCGTATAGGGGCCATCGGCCAGCCTTTAGTGATTCGTGAATAGTTACCCAGCTTGTTGGGTGATGAATAACGCTAGGGACTACTGGTTCATGACCATTCTGCGTCCATTTGTTGTGGTCGAGTAGAGGTGGATTGGTGGGAGTCCACTGGTATGATGTTCCATGTTTTCAGGAGTTTTAGAGTTTTGATTGTAAAGAGCCTTCCTTGCTGTTTAACAATGAGCTTTGTGGGGAAACCCCATTGGTAAGCTATTTTGTGGTTCCGCAACGCTTTTGTAATGGTGACAAGTTTCTTGCAGTTGAGCAGTGGCTTTGGATAGGTCTGCGAATAATTTTATATTCGCTTGAGCTGATGGTATTGAGGTAGTGTTTCTTGCAGCTATCATTTTTTTTTTCACGTGGTAGAAGTGTATGCGTGGGTATTGCGTCCGGTAGGAATGATGGTTTTGTTATTCTGTGCGCACGGTCTATAGCGAGCTCCACATCTGTTAGAGAGGTAATGAGGTGCTTCATGTATTGTTGTATGTAAGGCACTATGGCGTCCATAGTGATAGTTTCCGGAATTCCGCAAAATTTGATATTATTCCGCCTGGAGCGGTCTTCTAGGTCTGCCAATTTGAGGTTAATTTGTTCTATGTCGGTTCCATGATCTGTGTGTGCGTCTGTTAGGGCGTTGTGTGCCGTGAACATTTCCCCCATTTTATTCTCAATATGGCGGATACGGTAGTCTTGTTTTTGTACCGTAGTTGAGATTTGAGATAATGTTGTTGTCACGTTGTCATGTAGTGTTTGTCGCAATGAGAGAAGCATACTTTTCAATGAGATTTCAGTGATAGGTTGATCAGAAGCGGGAAAATTCTCCATCGAAGATGGAATAAGAATAGTAGCAGTGAAAGCAGGAGGATAGCAAGGCTGTAGATCAGCGATAGTCTATGTCCAGCCTGGGTCTGGATCTGGCAGGACTGCTAGTAGGGGAGACAGGGGCGGAGAGGACTCACCCGGGTCTCCTGGGTATAGTGGTGCTTTGAGCCTGGGGTCTGTGGTCTGAGCCGTGCTCCTTTCTGTCTGTGTGAGGAGATCATGCTGTGAGGAGCCGGCTCCATCTTGGCTGCAGGGGTTGAGAGCTGGGAAGAAACTCGTCAGCTTTCCTGGCTGCCCTGGTGATCTACGGTGACGAGGCATGTCCCTGGGGGTTCAGTAATGTTCTGCGTCCCCTTATATGCTCGGGGAGAGGTACAGTTGTGACCAAAATTATTCAACCCCCACTGAAATTGAGTGTTTTGGCCAGTTTGACATTGCTTTTGATCATTCAGTCATCTTGCTTACATTTACATTAAAGAGGCACTTGTAGGTCAGACAAATATAACATAACAGTTATAATGAAATAACCACAAATGTCTTTTCTGTGCTCACAGCATTATCAGTTTTATTCAACCCCCAAGTGACATTCAATCTTAGTACTTAGTACAGCATCCTTTTACAGTTATAACAGCTTTTAAACGTGAAGCATAGCTTGACACAAGTGTCTTGCAGCGATCTACGGGTATCTTCGCCCATTCTTCATGGGCAAAGGCCTCCAGTTCAGTCACATTCTTAGGCTTGCGCACTGCAACTGCTTTCTTTAAGTCCCACCAGAGGTTCTCAATCGGATTTAAGTCTGGTGACTGCGATGGCCACTCCAAAATGTTCCAACCTTTCCTCTGCAACCATGCTCTAGTGGACTTGGAGGTATGCTTGGGATCATTGTCCTGTTGAAAGGTCCAACGTCTCCCAAGCCTCAGGTGTGTGACGGACTGCATCACGTTTCCATCCAATATCTCCTGGTACTGAAGAGAATTCATGGTACCTTGCACACGCTGAAGCTTCCCTGTACCTGCAGAAGCAAAACAGCCCCAAAGCATGATTGACCCTCCACCATGCTTCACAGTAGGCAAGGTGTTCTTTTCATCATAGGCCTTGTTCTTCCTCCTCCAAACATAGCGTTGATCCATGGGCCCAAACAGTTCTAATTTTGTTTCATCAGTCCACAGAACACTATCCCACAACTTTTGTGGTTTGTCCACATGGCTTTTGGCATACTGCAGTCGACTCTTCTTATTCTTTGGAGACAGCAAGGGGGTACGCCTGGGAGTTCTGGCACGGAGGCCTTCATTACGCAGTGTGCGTCTTATTGTCTGGGCTGAAACTTCTGTACCCACATCTGACAAATCTTTTCTCAGTTCCTCAGCAGTCACACGGGGACTTCTCTCCACTCTACGCTTCAGGTAGCGCACAGCAGTCGAAGTCAGCATCTTCTTTCTGCCACGACCAGGTAGCGTTTCAACAGTGCCCTTTGCCTTGAATTTGCGAATGATGCTTCCTAAGGTGTCTCTTGGTATGTTTAACATCTTTGCAATCTTCTTATAGCCATTGCCCTTCCTGTGAAGAGAAATCACCTCTTCTCTTGTCTTCCTGGACCATTCTCTTGCCTTCACCATGTTTGTAACCACACCAGTAAATGTCTAGAAGGAGCTGAGTATCAGTCATTTTAAAGCTGCCTAATTGGTGCTTATTATGCTTGATTGCTGCTCGGTGACATCCACAGGTGTTTTCAATACCTGATGGAAAGCACCTGTATGAACCTCTGTTCTTCAGAGTGGTAGTCTTTAAGGGGTTGAATAATTGTGGCAATGAAGAAACCACATAAGAACCATTTACTACTGTATTACATAAACAATTGATGTCATTTTAGTTGCATTTGGGTAGTTACAACGTCCTTGTAGGATTTGATTCTGAATACAATTCCAAATGTACACTATAGTCCCTAAACCCCTTTACAGCATTGGGGGTTGAATAATTTTGGTCACAACTGTATGTATTGCCGCTGGGTCCGGTGAGTGCTGGGTTATGGCTGGCGGTGAGATGGAGCTCTCGTCAGTGAGCTGCCATCTCGGAGCCGGCCTCGCACGCGCCCCTTCATGATGTGTTTAACTTTGCTTGTGGAACACTGCTGACTTTGAGAACAGGCAGGTGTCCTACCATCCATAATACTTGGTGAAACAACCACCTGTCTTTTGCCAGCCATTTGCTCCACACTTTTCATTATGTGACTTACCCAACAGTGTAAATCAGTCTGATTGATTTGTTCAGCTTTATTGCTTTAGAAGGGTTCATCCATTGGCCAGAGCTAGATGAATCAAATAGCAATACAAGAGGTCCACTCTAACTAATTTGGCATCTCTGTACAGCTAAGTTTACAAAATAAGTGTTGGTACTTGTCTTGTAAACAGCATGATAAAACATGATTCCCCTTTATTGAGAATAGCAATTTTATATCATGTATTTGTTTGCAACCTTCAAGCAGATATTCTTTTATAATGTGTTGCATCTTAGCTATATAGGATGATGCATACAATCAGCGTTCTTCCTGTGGGAAGTGGTTAAGACTTTTCGACAGCAGAAAGGAAACATGCACACAATAGATACAGCTTAGATCTTACCACTTATTTTCCACTGTTAGGCACACACACCACTACGATGGGTAGCATGCTTACAGGGGGAAACTCCTGCCAATAGAAGAGTTACCACCTGAAATACATGAGAATATGTAATATTTCCCCAGTGTGCTTTAGAAGTGCCTTTATAAATTAAAAATCGAGCTTTCTTATCAATAACTGCTATTTTCTCCATAGTTATTTTTTTCTATTGCACATCATATGGATATGCTTGTTGGTATAAAAAAAAAACTGAACATTTTTGTAATAAATATAACAATTTACAAAAATCTTAATTATGTCTAAATAATATCAACCAGAATCTCAAAGTCCAGTTACTAATATGAATCTCGGTGACATTCAGTCATTTTAGAGCTTTAAGCTTGAAACTGCTATTAGGGGGGGTTGTTCCTCAATTTAGGGCCTGTTCACACCAGCAAGTCATGCTGATCCTGCTGCATTGCACTATTGTCTTTTTTTTAGAATATTATTAAAAATGTATGCCGTTGCGTAGTGTTGCGTTCAAATGTAGTATTTTGCATCACAGTCCACAGCACTGAAAAAAGTACTGCATGCATTTTGTCTTCAGTTCTACTTTAAGACCTACAGCATGTCACACTACTCATTTTGTTACTGGCAACATATCATACAGTCAGGTCCATAAATATTGGGACATCAACACAATTCTAACATTTTTGGCTCTATACACCACCACAATGGATTTGAAATGAAACTAACAAGATGTGCTTTAACTGCAGACTGTCGGCTTTAATTTGAGGGTATTTACATCCAAATCAGGTGAACGGTGTAGGAATTACAACAGTTTGCTCATGTGCCTCCCACTTCTTAAGGGACCAAAAGTAATGGGACAGAATAATAATCATAAATCAAACTTTCACTTTTTAATACTTGGTTGCAAATCCTTTGCAGTCAATTACAGCCTGAAGTCTGGAACGCATAGACATCACCAGACGCTGGGTTTCATCCCTGGTGATGCTCTGCCAGGCCTCTACTGCAACTGTCCTCAGTTCCTGCTTGTTCTTGGGGCATTTTCCCTTCAGTTTTGTCTTCAGCAAGTGAAATGCATGCTCAATTGGATTCAGGTCAGGTGATTGACTTGGCCATTGCATAACATTCCACTTCTTTCCCTTAAAAAACTCTTTGGTTGCTTTTGCAGTATGCTTTGGGTCATTGTCCATCTGCACTGTGAAGCGGCGTCCAATGAGTTCTGAAGCATTTGGCTGAATATGAGCAGATAATATTGCCCGAAACACTTCAGAATTCATCCTGCTGCTTTTGTCAGCAGTCACATCATCAATAAATACAAGAGAACCAGTTCCATTGGCAGCCATACATGCCCACGCCATGACACTACCACCACCACGCTTCACTGATGAGGTGTATGCTTAGGATCATGAGCAGTTCCTTTCCTTCTCCATACTCTTCTCTTCCCATCACTCTGGTACAAGTTGATCTTGGTCTCATCTGTCCATAGGATGTTGTTCCAGAACTGTGAAGGCTTTTTTAGATGTCGTTTGGCAAACTCTAATCTGGCCTTCCTGTTTTTGAGGCTCACCAATGGTTTACATCTTGTGGTGAACCCTCTGTATTCACTCTGGTGAAGTCTTCTCTTGATTGTTGACTTTGACACACATACACCTACCTCCTGGAGAGTGTTCTTGATCTGGCCAGCTGTTGTGAAGGGTGTTTTCTTTACCAGGGAAAGAATTCTTCGGTCATCCACCACAGTTGTTTTCCGTGGTCTTCCGGGTCTTTTGGTGTTGCTGAGCTCTCCGGTGCGTTCCTTCTTTTTAAGAATGTTCAGAACAGTTGTTTTGGCCATGCCTAATGTTTTTGCTATCTCTTTGATGGGTTTGTTTTGTTTTTTCAGCCTAATGATGGCTTGCTTCACTGATAGTGACAGCTCTTTGGATCTCATCTTGAGAGTTGACAGCAACAGATTCCAAATGCAAATAGTACACTTGAAATTAACTCTGGACCTTTTATCTGCTCATTGTAATTGGGATAATGAGAGAATAACACACACCTGGCCATGGAACAGCTGAGAAGCCAATTGTCCCATTACTTTTGGTCCCTTAACAAGTGGGAGGCACATATGCAAACTGTTGTAATTCCCACACCGTTCACCTGATTTGGATGTAAATACCCTCAAATTAAAGCTGACAGTCTGCAGTTAAAGCACATCTTGTTCGTTTCATTTCAAATCCATTGTGGTGGTGTATAGAGCCAAAAATGTTAGAATTGTATTGAGGTCCCAATATTTATGGACCTGACTGTATATGACATTCTAAAACTCAGTTTTACCTTTATCTACAGCATTGCTCTGTAGCAAATAAAAACAGTGATGTGTTGCTCAGCCACTGCTCCCTCACTAGTGATTCTGCAGCATTTTAGACAGTGATGCAGTGAAATTCATCCTGGACAGTGACAGATACATCGCAGTGATTTGGCACTTCAACATGACATGGGCCAAAGGCCACAGGAGCTTCACCCACACACACTGCAACTGAAGACTCTGCAGCTGGCACTACATGTAAGTGTGAGACACATTGGTGCTGATGATCTTCAGCTGTTTCTATTGAGCTATTTGGGCTAGAGTTGTATGTGCCCTGCATGATTTGTTTGATGTTGCCTTTGGATGATTCACTGCTGGTTCAGGGTAGCAGCTTCACAGACTTGTTAACAATCTACTGTCCTCTTAACTGATCCTGGGCAATTGACTATTATTAAGTGTTTTTGCATGGCAAGACCACTTACTGTTATCTCACATATATATTCTTATTATTATAGCCAAATTTACACAGTTTTTACACTACATAGACAGTAATATACCGAAACGTGCGGATTGTTCCCGATTGGTGTGCTATTACTTTGTGGAACGTTTCGCTGAATGGTTCACGAAATATCGGCGTTCTTATGGTGAAATTGGTCCCATAGGAATGAATGGCGGAATGTTCAAAACTAGAGTGGGAGCTGACAAAAGCTAGAGTGTGAGCTGAAAAATCAGGACATGATCTCTAAACTGCCATCACTCCCTCATTTTCAAGCCCACCTACACAAATCTTATATCAAAACGTTCAGCTATGCCTGCCACTAAAAATATCCACGGCTAAGCCATAGTCCTGATAGTTTTTACAATATGACCTTTTGTTTGCAGCTCACACCGCCTATTGACATTCATTGAAACTCCACTCTAGAAATTTCCCTTCAAATTTGAGGTGGCTAAACTGCGACTGTGCCTTCATTTTTAATATTTCAGAGACATACTTGCATCAAAATGTAGGTCTGGGTCTTGTGATTCTCACAATATAAAGCTCTTCGGTGTAGGATTTATAATTTTTAAACTACAACCATTTGAAGAGGGAAACCGCCAGTGAAGTGAGCAAGTTGGAGCAGTTTGTTTTTAAGCGCTCTTCTCTGCCCTTGCTGTAGAGTGAGTTGCCATAGGAACCCAGGTGTGTAAGCAGGCAGCAGAGTGACAAGCCACTCCACCCAGTTACTCCACCCACTCCAGTTGTAGACTACTGGTGGAGGCAAGAACACTTCACACAATTTCCCCAGAAATTGTAGCTTTTCTAGTTAAAAGAAGCTTTACTTTGGAAATTGGGAGTGCTGCTGCCTTCTGTCACTTGGTTGTATTTTGTAAGGAGGATTACTGGCTTGGTCTTGCACAGCTGATTTGAGTAGATCAGAGCAGCCATGCATTATTTTACACTTTTGCACTGGATTCAGGCTCAACCTGCAGCCCAAGGGCCACATGCGACCCTGCTTACTGTGCAGCTCCCAGGCATCAGCAGGTGGTATTGGACAACAGATGTGGCAGCAATGATGAGTAAATGGAATTTATGATCTCTAGCAATCTGGTATACAGTAACATGTCTCCAATTCCTGTAGTCTCAGACCATCTTATGTAGAATAAATGTATCCTCTGATCATCTCCTGCAGTATGTCTGCAGTCTCTGACCATCTCCTGTACTATGTCTAGCACTAAATAATGTGCACAACATTGGTGTGTCATGGGGTTGCAGTTGAGGCCCCCAAACTTTCATCAGTTGATCATGTAAACAGGCTGAACCCTGCTTGAGTAAGTTAGATACTGGGCCAGGCTGGATTGGGTAAGGGTGAACTCCTAGTCACCGGTTCATGCACTTTTTGGGTTTCAGCTGGCTCACCTGTGGTACAAATTGAGAGAAGGCTGAGACCCCGTGACAGCTTCTGGAACCACTGTAATTGGATGGTTGAAGGCTAATACCTATGCTGCTGCTGATCACAACTGTTAGAGAAGATAAACTTTACCGAGACCCCAGGGATGCGACCAGCCATGGACCATGTCTTTGAACATGGACTTGCTACCATACATGAACTTGAACTAGTTAGTCATGGGTGTAAGGAACTACAGTTGCAAGAAAAAGTATGTGAACCCCTTGGGATTACGTGGAGTTTTGCATGAATTTGGCATAAAATGTGCTCTGAACGTCATCTAAGTCACAACAATAGAAGAACACAGTCTGCTGAACATAATACTACACAAACATTAGATGTTGCCATGGTTTAATTGCACATAACATGTAAACATTCACAGTGCAAGGAGGAAAAAGTATATGAGGCCCTAGCTTAATGACTTCTCCCAGAGCTAATTGGAGCCAGGAGTGAGCCAACCTTGACTCCAATCAGTGTGATGATATTGGATGTGTTGCTGACAGCGGTCCTACCCTTAAAAAACATACCTGTTTTGGGTTTACTGGTTTCAAGAAGCACTGTCTGATGTGAACCATGCCTCGCAGAAAAGAGCTCTCAGAAGACCTACGATCAAGAATTGTTGACTTGCATGAAGCTGGAAAGGGTTACAAAAGTATCTCCAAAAGCCTTGATGTTCATGTGTCCACGGTAAGACAGACTGTCTACAAATGGAGAAAGTTTAGCACTGTTGCTACTCTCCCTAGGCGTGGTCGTCCTGTAAAAATGACTGCAAGAGCACAGCGCAGAATGCTGCATAAGGTAAAGAAGAATCCCAGAGTGTCAGCTAAAGACCTACAGAAATCTCTGGCACATGCTAACATTTTTGTTGACACAATAAGATCCTAGTCTACAATAAGGAAAACATTAAACAAGAATGGAGTACATGGGAGGACACCACGGAGGAAGCCATTGCTGTCCAAAAAGAATATTGGGGCACGTTTGAAGTTTGCAAAAGAGCACCTGGATGTTCCACAGCACTACTGGCAAAATATACTGTGGACAGATGAAACCAAGATTGAGTTGTTTGGGAAGAACACACAACACTATGTGTGGAGAAAAAAAGGCACAGCACACCAACATCAAAACCTCATCCCCACTGTAAAACATGGCAGAGGGAGCATCATGGTTTGGGGCTGCTTTGCTGCCTCAAGGCCTGGACGGATTGTTGTCATTGATGTGAAAATGAATTCCAGAGTTTATCAAGACATTTTGCAGGAAAACGTACGACCATCTGTCCACCAACTGAAGCTCCGCAGAGGATGGGTGATGCAACAGGACAATGACCCAAAGCATACAAGTAATTCAACAAAACAATGGCTGCAACAGCACAAAATACGCCTTCTGGAGTGGCCCAGTCAGAGTCCTGACCTCAACACGATTGAAATGCTGTGGCATGACCTTAAGAGAGCGATTCACACCAGACATCCCAAGAATATTGCTACACTGAAACAGTTTTGTGAAGAGGAGTGGTCCAAAATTACTCCAGATCGTTGTGCAGGTCTGATCTGCAACTACAGGAAAATACTACGTTTGGTTGAGGTTATTGCTGCCAAAGGAGGGTCAACCAGTTATTAAGTCCAAAGGTTCACATACTTTTTCCTCCCTGCACTGTGAATGTTTACATATTATGTGCAATTAAACCATGGCAACATCTAATGCTAGTGTGGTATTATGTTCAGCAGACTGTGTTCTTCTATTGTTGTGACTTAGATGACGTTCAGAGCACATTTTATGCCCAATTTATGCAAAACTCCACATAATCCCAAGGGGTTCACATACTTTTTCTTGCAACTGTATTTGCAGTTCATCATGTTTGCACTATAGAAGGAGAGTAACGACTGTAAACTTTTTTCTGAGGCTGGTCTGAATTTTTTCCTAAAGGGATGCATAATGGGGGATGGCGTATACAAAGAACCTGGGTCTGTAACAGCGCTAAGGAGTATGAAGTATATGGTACTACAGTACAAGTAAGCTGCACTTTGATGAAGAACAAGGTCATTGCAAATGGCAACTAAGTCAAGTCGCAGAGTCATCATCAACCAATGGAGGTGTAGTACCTGAGGAAGATGGGGTCCATCTCCCACAGCAATTGGGAGTAGACCAGCATTATAGAAATCCCTATCCTAATTAATAGGTATGGAACAAAGGAGTTAACACAGGGCATGCATGAGACCCACGCTTTGTGACCAATGGGGTTCCATTCTGTTACTGAGAGTGAGGTGGCGAGGTACACTGGCTGGTAGAGTGGCATGGTTCAGCCCCTCATTCCAAATGCAAAACATGTAACACACCAAGTAGAGCAATGGGACAGTTCTTGGTATAGAGAAATCTGGCTTTTTACTATTTGCAGTGTCATCTCATCTTTAATTCGGGAGACTGTTCTAATGTTAGATGGTACACATGACTGCAATTCCCAGGCAATGATGAGCCCTTGAGCAGAGGTACCCTTAGTGCATGGGCATGGTAGGCCCCGCCCACAAAATGGCATAGTCGGTAAAACACACAAAACACCCTAAAATCACTGTGGGATGCAGTCTCAAACCAAGCTATGTGTGCACAAAAAATGGAGTGTATGACAGTCAGAACAAGCCCTTTGTGGCTTACAATGACCATTCACCACAAAAGCCTCTTTCATATGTGCTGTAGTCCCTACCACCCCTCTATAACACAATCTGAGGTGGATCATTTTGTAGAGGCAGTTTGCAGGCATTCAGGAGGTGATTCTGCTACCTCTTGAAAGTCTGTTTTTCTCATCTGAATGGGAATTTTGCACTGAAGTACTGTGCCACAACTGCAAACCAAGAGCTTGGCTTGTGGCTGCTGCACAGTTCCATTCAATGGGCAAGTTTGATGGGTGGTGCCGCCTGAGAAACTTGACACGTCGAGTTAAAATTGCTGCACTGTGAAGCTCGGCACCAAGGTCAGGACAGTGTGTACTCACCCAAGTGGCTGCTATGTTCATTTAGCGATACATGGACAGGGGCTTGTTCTGCTTAATCATCTTCTTTGAAGCCACTGCTGCTGTTGGAAGCAATCTGGTTGTGCCCTTTGCTCTCTGTGCAACGCATAGCAGAACTTTTATCCCAGATTAGCATACATTTTGTCACTCTATATTGACTTTTTAAGTGTAAACCAGACACATTGAGGTTGATTTACTAAAACTGGAGAGTGCAAAATCTGGTGCAGCTGTGTATGGGAGCCAATCAGCTTCTTTTTTTTAATTTAAATATTTATTGGTTTTTCACAGTAATTACATAAAAATTTTCATCTCATTCATAATAAATATACAATTATTTCTTATTACTTTATTTTCCCCTCTTAAAACATTACCCCCTACCCCCCCCCCCAAAAAAAAACCCCTCCCCACTCTGCATTTTTCACTATCTTTTATCCAAAGCAAGCTTATCCTACCCCTCTATCCATTCTATGACTTTCTCCTTTTCACTTTCTTACATTTGCTACAAAGTTTTCCCATTTTTCCCATTTCGCAGAATATACCTCCACCTTATCTTCCTGTATATAATATAACTTCTCCATCTTACTAATCCAGTTTACTCTTTCTATCCACTCCTCCTCTTTCGGTATTTCTTTTTTCTTCCAATACTTAGGGATCAGGCTTTTTGCCGCGTTCAAATAGTACCCTAAACCTAATTTCTTATATTTGCTAACTGATAACTCTGAACTATGTAACAGGCACATCCCTGGATATAACCCGATGTTCATATCAATAATGGTCTCTATTAAATGTACTATTGTTTTCCAGAATATTTGAATTTTTGGACATTCCCACCAGATATGGTACACTGTCCCCACTTCCCCACATTCTCGCCAACACCACTGTGATTTCTCCCCACTTATCTTACATTCTACACTCGGAACAATGTGCCATCTTGTCAAACATTTATAATTTGTTTCTACGTCCCTCAAACTTACATTT
This sequence comes from Staurois parvus, assembly GCF_062004578.1. Lineage (NCBI taxonomy): Eukaryota > Metazoa > Chordata > Amphibia > Anura > Ranidae > Staurois > Staurois parvus. The sequence goes on from NW_028318841.1 coordinate 3,490,497, forward strand.
TTGTGAACTAATCTATTTATTTTTTTTCTGTTTTTCTTCATCTAATATCACCCCCATATCTCTTTCCCATTTCACTATGTGCATTGGTTTAGTGTTTGTGTCTAAATCTGTGAGGATTCTATATATTTTAGCTGTTCCGTGTTTCCCATCCCCCCGTGCATCCAACAACCTTTCAAACAAATTCCAATCCTTTTTCATTCTCAGGGGTTTTGGGAGATTTCCTCAAAAACAATTTAATTGTTGAAAACGCCACTCGTCTAACCTAGTGCAAATATTTCCCTTTTCCTTTTCCAACTCTTTAAAGGTCTTCAATTTCCCTTCCCCCATTATATCTCTAAGTTGGACAATCCTCCTTTATAAACCATCTACCCATTATCTCTTCTCTACCTGGGGGGAAAAAATTCTGTATTTCTTAGTGGCATTAGTATAGAGTTAAATTCCCATTTCATATATTTGGGTATTTTATCCCATTCCCTTAACACATTTACAGTGTACAAACTTGAATCCTCCTTCAATCCTCTATATTGTGCCGGTACCCATATAATTCTATTTAAATTAGTTCCACTAAGTGCATTTAAAATTTTTACCCAACTTTTCCCCTCTAAATTGAACGTCCAGTCAAAAATTCTCCCTAATATTACTGCTTTGTAGTATCGCTTAATATCTGGGACTCCCAGACCGCCCTTCCCTTTATCTCTACTTAATATTTCATGGGACACCCTTGGTTTTTTATTCTTCCAGATATATCTTGTTATCATTCTTTTTATTACTTTAAAAAAGGTTTCTGGGAGTTTAATTGGGATCATTTGAAATCTATATAAAATTTTTGGTACAATTATAATTTTTACCAGGTTTATACGTCCTAACCATGATAGAAATCCTCTTTCTAAAGTTTTTAATTCCCCCTTCACTTCATTTAATAATGAAATATAGTTTAGTTTATACAAGTTCTTATACGCCGCACTAAGCCTTACTCCAAAATATTTTATATCTCTTTCTTTCCAAATGAAGGGAAATTCTTTTTGTATTTTCTCTTTTTCGCTTTTTGGGATATTTATATTTAAGATCTCAGTTTTTGTTGGGTTGATTTTTAAGTTTGATAGTTCCCCATATTCCTTCAGCAATTTCATTAAGTTTGGGAGTGTTATCCTGGGATTCCCCACATAAAACAGCAAATCATCTGCAAAGGCCGCCACTTTATGCTCTACGTCTCCTATCTGAATTCCCCTTATATCCCCATTCTTTCTTATTGTTGACAGAAGAGGCTCTACTGACATAACATATAATAAGGGAGACAGAGGGAAACCCTGCCTTGTTCCATTTGACATCCTGATGGGGTCTGTTTTTTCCCCATTTACTATTACCACTGCAGAGGGCTTACTGTACAGCTTTCCAATCCATTCCCTCATTCTGACTCCAATTCCCAGGGCTTATAAGGTATCCATCATGAAGCCCCAGTCTACTCTATCAAAGGCCTTTTCGGCGTCAATTGAAAGAACCACCGCCGTTATCTCCCCTTTTCTACTTTTCTGCATCAGCATCAGGGATCTCAACCCATTGTCCCTGCCCTCCCTTCCCGGGACAAAGCCCACCTGATCTCCATGTATCCATTCAGGCATAAGCTCTTTCAACCTATTCGCCAAGACCTTTGCATATAGCTTAGTGTCTGCATTCAACAATGAAATTGGCCTGTAACTTGAACACTGCGAGGTACCCTTCCCTTCCTTATGTAGCAGTACCATGTGAGCCTGTAAAGATTCTCCCCTCATGTCCATTTCTCCTCCCAGGGCATTCATATACTTTTCCAATTTGGAAATCAATATTTCGCTAAATTTTTTATAGTACCCTGCTGTGTAGCCATCCTTTTCCCCTTATCCATACTTTTAACTGCTACTTTTATCTCTTCTTGTGTAATTTCTGCTTCAAGGGAGTCTAGTTGATCTTCTTTTAGTTTCGGTAATCCCGCGTTTTTTAAATATATCTTCCTTTTTTTCCTATTTTCCTTTTCCATATTATTTGCTACGTCGTATGGGTTGATGTTATACAACTTCCTGTAATAATCCACAAACACCTTTCCGATCTCCTTATTTGAGTGGACCAGTTCTCCCTTGGGGCTTTTTATTTTATCTATATAATTTCTATTTTTCTTTTTCCTTAAGGCTCTCATTAAATATTTTCCTGGCCTATCTCCCCATTTATATTTCTCACTTAGCACTTTGTTATAAACTCTCCTTCTCTCCTCTTCCATCAGTGTCTCTAACTCCTCTTTCTTTTTTATTATCTTCTGCTTAATTTCTTTTACCATACTATTTTTGTGTATCTGTTCCAGGTCAGATATATCTTTTAAGAGCCCACTAATTTTTTCTCTCCTTTCCCTTTTCTTTCTTGCCCCAATAGCAATCAGGATTCCTCTTGTATATACCTTGTGAGACTCCCACACTGTTGCCATGGACACATCCTCTGTCTCATTCTCTCTAAAGAATCTCTCAATTTCTTTCCCAATCTTCTGTGTAATATCCTTATCCATGAGAAGTGCTTCATTCAGCCTCCATCCTACCCCATCTGTTTTCCTCCTTCCCCATCCCATCCTCAATACAACAGGGGCATGGTCTGAAAGAGTAATTACTCCTATATCTGCTTTAACCATTGACTCTATAAATTGATGTTCTATCAGTATATAATCCAGCCTGAATATGTCTCATGTGCATTTCAAAAGAATGTGTAGTCTCTATCCTTCATATGCAAAATTCTCCATGAGTCTACCAATTGAGACTCATGGCTCACCTTCTTTAATAATCTCAGAGATCCACTCCCCTCTCGCTGCACAGAAGAGGTTGTATCTGTTTGTGGATCCATACATAAATTAAAATCTCCAGCCAATATCAAACAGCCCTCTTTAAAATCCATCAATTTTTTTAACACACCCTTGAAATACTTCGCTACTGTGCACTCCACCTCTTGTATTTTACCCTTCAAGAACAAATATCTCCCCTCTGGGTCCACTTTTCTATCTTCCAATTCAAATCTTACATTTTTTCTGAACCCTATTGTTACTCCTTTAGCTCTCCTAATCAGGGAATCTGCATAATACCATGTTGGGTAATCTCTGGATTTTAACTTAACCTTGGATTCTATCTCAAGATGTGTCTCCTGCAGAAAAACCACTGAGGCTGCTTGATGATGTAATTCCTTAAATAACCTAAATCTCTTCCCAGGACAATTCAACCCCTTTACATTATAAGTGATAACTTGTAGTTCTTCCATCCTTTTTATACCCCTCTTTTTCCTTTCCATCCGGGGGTTGGGTAGCTACCCTCCTCCTCTTTTCCCTTGCTTTTATACCTCTCTCAATCCTACAGAGTGTTAGCCTTATTATCAATTTCCCTCCCCCCTTCACCTCCCCCCACCCCCCTTCCCCTTTTTAGGCAACTATTTTACCTATTAATCATTTGTGGGTCTAACACCTCACCCTTGATTTGAAACTAGGGGTCAAACTCCGCCCATGGACGGCTCCTCCTCCCTCCTCCCTCCCTTATGTCTTCCATTAAAAATTCTAGGTGCCCCTTGAAAACAGGACTAAATATTATTCTTTAAGAAAGAGAGGCTAGGAAGAAGAGAGAGACACTAGAGCAAGAGGAAAAAAAAAAATTTCATTGGGGTCCTCCACAGAGAGGCTCTTTCCAGGTCCTCACCCCTATGCACGACCAGCCTGGGTGTATGATTCGGGAGCAGGACACAGGGCGCAGAAAGCTGCCTTGTCCCTTACTCCACAAGCCGGCCAGCTTCCTCCGCTCCCAGTGCTCCTTTGCGGTTGGTCACGTGACCCGCCTGCTCTTCCTGTCTCCCAGCAACCCGGCTCTTTGATCCGCCGGGCTCCAGGCGGACCTCTCTCTCCGCTCCACGACTCTGCACCTCCGCTCCACCGCCAGACCCCCCCGACTCTCGGGTAAGTCTCAGCTTTTACCCCATTCAAAAGACCCCTGGGAAGGTTTGTGGAGGAGCTTAGCCAAAAGCTCCTACCTCCAGCCCTCAGCTGCCGCCATGTTCAGGCTCCTCCCCAGCCAATCAGCTTCTAACCTCAGCTTGTTCAATTAAGCTTTGACAAAAAAATACTGGAGGTGGATTGGTTTCTATGCAGATCATTATTTATCAGGCATTACATACTGTGTTTATACTGTTTATATATCGATTGTCTTAGTTTCTAAAAGGAGTTCTGTCAGTTTTCAGAAGAAAGCATACTCAGAAGCTACAGTACATACTCAAAGTGATTACATCATCTGCTGAAAATCCTTAAAATACTGAGGGTTTATTATCACTTTAAAGTGATTCTACAGGCTTACATTTAAAAAACAAACAAACATATCTATACTTACCTGCTGTGTGCGCTGGTTTGGCACAGAGCAGCCTGGATCCTCCTCTTCTTGGGTCCCCCACCGATGCTCCTGGCCCCTCCCTCTTGTCGGGTGCCCCCACAGCAAGCAGCTTGCTTTGGGGCACCCTTGGCATGTGCCAAGGCATAGAGAGATAGATTTGGGTGTCATCAGCATAGAAATGGTATCCCAGTTTTTTTGGTGTTTAACAGATCCTTCATTTATTGTTAATGTAATTTCCTGTTTATTGGTTACTTTTAGCTGTTGTCTGGGGTTGCTCTTTAATCAGCCTTTTACCACCTTCTGGAGATGCAGGGAGACAACTACGAATGCAAACATTACCCCCCCTGTATGTTCCTTATAGTGGTAGTAAACTGCAAAAAAAAAAATCTAAAAAAACATCTCCCTGCACATTAGGAGCATAATGTGCTAGTATGCGCTCCCAGAGGCTTCCATTTTTATCCAGGCCTTCCTTCCAGGTTCGCAGGCAGCAGTCATTTGACTGTCAGAGCCACGATGACGTCACTTTCTCGCATGTGCGCAGGAGTTTTGGCCATGGCAAGGCTCCCTCAATGGACGGCATACTGTTTAAGACAGGGGTCCTCCAACTACGGCCCACGGGCCGGATACGGCTCCCCAAAGCCATTTATCCAGCCCGCCAGAAAAAAAAAAAAACAGATCAGCAAATAACTAGGCTGCTCACTGGGTCCTCGCCCACAAGGAACCAGATAGTGGCAGCCTGGAAGTCCCTGGTTTCACCAGCTGCAGCCAGAGGAGCAACAGGAAAGGAGGAGAGCACACGAGGCACCAAGTCCAGTGCATTACAGAATACAATGCATTGAAGTGTCCAGTGTGTTACAATGTACAGTGCATTACGGTGTCCAGTGTTACAGAGTACAGTTCATTGCGGTGTCCAGTGTGTTAGAAAGTACAGTAACAGTGTACAGTGCATTGAGGTGTCCAGTGCATTACAGTGTCCAGTACATTTTAAATATTGTATTGTTTTTTCCTGTATTTTTGCACTACAAATAAGATAGGTGCGGTGTGCATATTTTTTTCAAACTATAGTCTGGCCACCCTACAGTGTGAAGGTCCTTGTGAACCGGCCCCCTGATTAAATAGTTTGAGGACCCCTGGTTTAAGAGATGCACGTTTAGCATATATTTACAGTACCTACAGGTAAGCGCTATTAAATGCCTACCTGTAGATAAAACATAAAAAATAGGGTTTACTTCCATTTTAAGCAGCCAAGCTTCTTGTTCTAGCTGAGGGTAACTGGACTCTACTTGTGATTCATTTTTTTCTAACTGCAGCAAAGTTCTGCAGTCCCTTTGTGGATAATGCCATGTGATGATCTCAAGAGAGTTTACAAACACTGACTGATGAGAAGAGAGAAGAAACATTTTATTACTGTGAAATGTTTAGTATAACCAGCTGTTTCCTTCCATTAAAAAAAACTCAGATTTGCCTTTCATCTTACTGTAGGCTAAAATGATGCTACTTTAAAAGGGAACAGGATCACCGGATAATACTGTATACTACACAGGGATTATATACTAACCTTTTTCAGAACCTCCTGCCACCCCAGTCAATGAGAAAGACCTGGAAAATGGTTGTACAAGTTCTGACTTTCATAACATTGTAGCTTATAATGGAACTAAACTGTATCTTTATACCACAAACCAAAAGTGCTATTTAATTCATTTTTAATATCCAAAGCAAATTACCCCATCCATCCATTTCTCCATGCTTTCGTTTGTTGAGAAATCACTTTGAAGAACATCCCCCTAGCATTTCCAGTCATGGCCACCTTGAGTAAGGGAAGATGGTTCATTTAGTATTTACTTCCTGGAATCCACCTGCCCTTAGCTCAGGCATGCAGGCAGGAGGATATGCTTAGCTGGAAAGCCTCTCCTCCCCTCCCCCAGATGAAAGAAAAAAATACCCATGAAGACTCCTGAGATGTATGACATATTTATGGCCTAGGCCAGAAACCAGGAAGCAACTGAAGATATGTTAAAAAAATCCAAAAACGTTTAGAACAAGCAACTATGATATACGGTCTTATCTACATACGAAGGCTAGTAGCATAGGGATTAAAAATATTTAATGTTGATTGAGAGAGTTTAGTTCTGCTTTAAGTTTGTTTATTTTTTTGCCAAATTGGCACAAATGGCGGTACTTACATTGAAAAAGAAATTTCCCTTGTGCTGGTAGCTGCTCTCTTAGTTGAATTCTTTAGTCCTCTGCTCTCTATATCCCTGTAGTGGTAATCATACATTGATGTGGTGGTTAATACAAGCCACTAGACCTATCAAACACACTCATCAAGTGTGCCTACTATGCGTGCCCTTGCTGTCTCCTCCATTCACAGATGTTGTACTAAAGCTTTCAGCAATGAAAAGTGATCTATGAATGGAGGACGGGCAGGTGAATGAAAGGTTGGCCTCATCCATTCAATTTTCATAACTGGAAGCAATAGTACAGCTTCTATGAATAGAGGAGGGGGGGTGGAAAGGGTGGGTGTAGAAAGTACGTTTGACGAGTACCTGGGATAGGTCCAGCGGCTTGTATTAACCCTCCTAGCAGTAATTGGGGGGAGGGGGGGCAGAGGACTTAAGATTTCAAGAAGGGACACTTCTAATTCAATGTAAGTAATATCCGTTGTGCTGATTAAAAAAAATGTAACTTAATTTAAGGTAGAACTAAACTTCTACCAAATATACTCATCTCCACCTTTCATCCCACACCGGCCACTGTTATCTTCTTCCAGGGAGACAGGTTTTTGGCTAATGGATTGGCCAGTGGGGAATGAAGTTATCCTGAACATTCGCACAGGAGTCAGTCATTCTGGCACAGCCGCGGTTATGTGGGAAGGCACACTAACCTGCACACGTGCAGCATTAGTGAACATTCAATAAAAAATTTCAAACAGGCAGGTAAGTGTGTATTATTGCAGAAGAACATAGCATGTTTCTTCTTCAATAAAGAGCTGCCTGCTTGCAGTTTTTGACAAGTTAGATTTTGTTCCACTTTATGCTTTAAAACCTGCAGTTTATATTCAACTGCCAAGCAAGGCAAAGTAGAAAGCAGAATGGGTGTCGCATTTTACCAGAGGTAGGTACCATATTTTTTATAAACTGTAATAGCTGATCAAGGAGATATTCAAGGTCAGTAATATACACTGCTCAGAAAAATTAAAGGAACACTTTTTATTCAGAGTATAGCATCAAGTCAATTAAACTCCTGGGATAGTGATCTGGTCAGTTAAGTAGCAAGGGGTTGTTAATCAGTTTCAGCTGCTTTGGTGTTAGTGAAATTAACAACAGGTGCACTAGATGGGCAACAGTGAGACAAGCCCCAAAACAGGAATAGTTTTACAGGTGGAGGGCACTAACATTTTTTTCCCTACTTATCTTTTCTGACCATTTTTCACTAGTTTTGCATTTGGCTAGGGTCAGTGTCACTACTGGTAGCATGAGGCTATTTCTGGACACTACAGAGGTTGCACAGACAGTCCAACTCCTCCAGGATGGCACATCAATACGTGCCATTGCCAGAAGGTTTTCTGTGTCTCCCAGCACAGTCTCAAGAGCATGGAGGAGATTCCAGGAGACAAGCAGTTACTCTAGGTGAGCTGGACAGGGCCATAGAAGGTCCTTACCCTATTAGCAGGACCGGTATCTGCTCCTTTGTGCAAGGAGGAACAGGATGAGTACTGCCAGAGCCCTACAAAATGACCTCCAGCAGGCCACTGGTGTGAATGTCTCTGACCAATCAGAAACAGACTTCATGAGGGTGGCTTGAGGGCCTGCCATCCTCTAGTGGGCCCTGTGCTCACTGCCCGGCACCATAGAGCTCGATAGGCATTTGCCATTGAACACCAAAATTGGCAGGTCCGCCACTGGCGCCCTGTGCTTCTCATAGAGGAGAGCAGGTACACCCTGAGCACATGTGATAAACGTGAAAGTGTCTGGAGAAGTCATGGAGAACATTATGCTGCCTGTAACATCGTTCAGCATGACCGTTTAATGGTGGATCAGTGATGGTCTGGGGAGGCATATCCATGGTGGGACCTCTACAGGCTAGACAATGGCATCCTGACTGCCATTAGGTATCGGGATGAAATCCTTGGACCCATTGTCAGACACTAAGCTGGTGCAGTGGGTCCTGGGTTCCTCCTGGTGCACAACAATGCTCGGCCTCAAGTGGCAAAGTGGCAAGAGGCACTTCATGGAGGATGAAGGAATTGATACCACTGAATGGCCCCCACGCTCGCCTGACCTAAATCTAATAGAACATCTCTGGGATATTATGTTTTGGTCCATCCGATGCCGTTAGGTTGCACCTCAGACTGTCCAGCATAGAGGTTTTAGGAAGGGATAAGTAACTATTACACCAAATAGAAAAAAAGGAATATGCAGTAATTCCAGCAGCCATTTGTATATGGTATATGCATACTCTGCAATCAAGCTTAGTGCCATCCTTGTGAAAGAGCATGACCACACAAACTTCTTGCATTTCATCTAAAAGTGTATAGAGTGGTTTCTCTGCATTGGACTGTTACACTATTCTGTCCTAAACTGCTGTTCTTCTTCTTAAAGGGACAGTATCCATTTTCAGCATAAAGTAACATTGTCTAGACCAAGGGTCTCTAAACTTTCTAAACTGAGGGCAGGTTACTGTCCTTCAGGATGTTGGGGGCAGGCTGTGGCCAGTAGGAATAGAAAATGTCCCACTATTGTAGTTAGTGGAAGGAATAGTGCCCTATCAATGGTGTCAGTGGGAGGAATATTGCCCTATTGATCATGTATGTGGGAGGAAAAGTGCCCTAATGATGGTGTCAATGGGAGGAATAATGCCCAAGAATTGGTGTCATTTGGAGGAACTGTGCCCCTAGGGCCAGATAAAGGTAAGCAAAGGGCTGCATTCGGTCCAAGGGCCACAGTTTGGAGACCACTAGTCTAGACAAGGCCCTGTGCATTCTTTTGTTGCTGAATAAAAGCAAGTATATCATTCTTTTCAGACCACACTGATGTACAGGGAGCAGATTCCACAGATAAAGCAGAGTGTAAAACCCAGACATCAAATAAAACCAACACAGAAGCCCAAAGAAGACCATGGGGGTTATTTACTAAAGCTGGTGAGTGCAAAATTTGGTACAATTCTGCAGAGAAACCAATCAGATTCCATAATTTGTTGTAAAATCTTAATGAAACAAGCTGAAGTTAGAAGCTGGTTGGTTACAACAAACAGCTGTACCAAATTCTGAGTGCTCCAGCTTTAGTAAATCCCACCCTATGAAACTAATAGAGATGGGTTCTCCAGCATTTAATATTATTATACAGGATTGATATAGCGCCAACAGTTTGCTCAGCGCTTTACAATATAATGGGAGACAATACAGCAACAATCTGTCAGACCTATGGGACAGATCTCCACCATGCATGTCAGTTTTTGAAAAATATATAACTTTCTTTGGGAGACATCAATATTTAGGAATCTATAGCAGACTGAAGACTGCAGCCCTAAATCAGCAAAAAGATCTCTTAATGCAAGGTGTAAAGGATAAGACAGAACAAGGGGCGGACTGACCATTTGGAAACTAGGGCACTGCCCGAGGGCCGGGGTCAGTAGGGGGCCCCATGACATGCCCCTGGTACCTTTTTCATAGGCTTTTTTGAGTTTGGGCAAGGACACAGGGGCCCCATGATCCCCTATTGCCCGGGGGCCCCATGAGTTGTCAGTCCGCACCTGGACAGAACAATGCAATCTGTGAGATACCAGATTCCAGAGCCAGTTCAACTAGTGTCACAGCATCCTCTTAATCCAGAAGATCAACATTAAGTGACAACCTAATAGAAGTTTATGCAAATATAAAAGCAACTAGAGTTGAAAATTCCTTTGATAGAAAATAAGCAGAAATGAAAACTCAGATGCATGCTCCAATGAATATGAAAGCGACAGAGATGCAAACTCAAATGAAAATTCAAGGGTTAGAGATGGAAGAAAAATTGAAAACTCATCACAGCAGAATTGAATATCCAGCTGAGCATGTCTTAGAGCAGACCTCACTAAATGGCAGACCGTGGTCCAGGTCCGGACCAAGTGACAGTCCCATCTGGACCACATCTATCGCACCACTGAGCAGCCTGGTCTCTTTTTCTTTCTGGCCACCATGTAGGTCTCTATTCTACTTATTTTCCCACAGCTGTCATGTTGTCATCCTTGCAGCAGAGGGTGTGTAAGGCGGCAGGTCTATACGGCATGCCGTAGCTGCAAGTGGGTGATTGATTGCCAGGATGTTAGGAGTAAACTTAAGACAACCAGTATTTACCTGTAAGTCACTGGATAACACTTTGCCAGGGTCCGGAATTCGAGGGAAAATTAAAATCTTCAACCTACAGAGTATTGAAAAAAAATATTCAAACAAAATGTCATAGCCAAGCAAAATATAATACGTGGAACATTTTGGAGCCTATTTAAAGAATACCTTGTTTTAGGGCTCGTTCACACTACTGTTTGGTGGGGGGACAGTAAAACCCTACGGATGAGCTGTGCTTTACACAGCCTCCAACCACTCCCCCTTTAGAATTATACTACCTGTCACTTCAAGTGAGTGGGCTGCTCTGCAAGCGCCCTGCAACCACGTGCAATGTGCGTGGTTGAAGTACACTACTGTGGGGTTCAAAGGGGTAAACAGGTGGTAAAAAGTGATACAGCACCTCACCACCTGTCAAAAGAACAATCCGAGCAATCCGATCGCGGACTGCTTTTCAGAGAATAAAGCTAGTGTGAACGAACCCTTAGAGAAACATAGAGGGTACCATTGCTGAGCTCCTTCTGAAAATGCTGATTGACTGAACAAAAAAGTCGGAGAAAAGTCGGAACTCCTTATCCCTATACCTGTTGTAATTTGGAAACTCAAAGTATCGAACACATAGGGTCAGGAAATGAAGCCAAGGAGCAATCAGAATGAGAAGTCAGCAATGGCATTCTCCGTGCTTCTCTAAGGAATATTAGAAATATTAGAACTGCCCATATTAATCAATTTGTTGACTGACTTTAACCTCTTAGCGCCTATGTGCAGCGTCTAGGCGGATGGGCTTTAAGGCCTAGAGACCGCATATATGCATACCAAAATGTAAACAATGCTGTGATGAGCTGGCTGCTAACAGAAAGCCTCCGATCTCTACTTGTGATCGGGATCTTTACGATCATGTGATTGCTGTGACTGCCAATCACAGCGGTCACAGCCGTCAGGCGTTTTGAACATCTTCAAGGGTCAGCAAGCGGCTGCAGGAAGGGGTTAATTAAGCTTTCCGCATAAAGTTGCATCTGAAGCTAGCTGGGAGTAGATGTAGAATATAAATAAAACTCTGCTACAATTAGGAAGGGGAAAACAAATGAAATAGTATTAGGATTTTTGCATACTGTACTTATGGTCCGGAGTATGGTCCAGCTATAATATACTCTACTCTTCAGGGGAAGGCGTGATTTATGTGTGTATGCGCATAACAAACTGAACAGTAACGCAGATTTTTTTTTTTCACTGATCTAAACGCAACGCTACTTTACTGATAAACAAATATTTTTATTTAGATAGATTAGTTTAGATAGATTAGTTTGGATAGATAGATAGATAGATAGATAGATAGATAGATAGATTAGTATAGATAGATAGATAGACAGATAGATAAAGTTTAGATAGATTAGTATAGATAGATAGATAGATAGATAGAGAATAAAGATAGAAAGATAGATACGAAAGGTAGATAGAATAAATAATATAAAGAGAAGAAGAGTTAAAAAAAGCAAGGCATTTAAAAGAGAGGATTCTTTTGGGGTTTTTTTGTTTGAGGGGGGGGGGGGGGGTTGAAAAAAGAAAAAACAAGCAGAGAGGAAGACAGAGGAACATCTACTGTGTTGCCATAAACTTGGGAAATTACCTTCTCATGTAAATGAGCAGGATGACTGTTGCAACAATAATTACTGCTGGTATTAAGAGAAGTAATAGGATAGATATATTTTGCCCACTGCTGTCTCCTAGAAAATAACAGACATATCAGCGTTCTGCAAAAATCATTCTTAACATACATTTTAATAGCTATGCAATAGCAAAATACAACTGTAAAATATAATTTCCCTATGGACTGGAACCTATCAGCTGCTAAATATTTGGAGCCCATAAAAACAGATTTTTTAATGACAGGTAATATTTACCATGTATACATATTTACTCTATAAAATTGCCAATCTGAAAAGTCCATAGTGCTATCAAAATAAACTGATCCATGTATGCTCAGCTTTATCCCTAAACAGTAACCCCTGGTTCACATCTGTGCTGATTGTACTGCTGCAGGACCCACACAAATACCTGCAGCCGCACCACCCACACAGAGGAATGCAGGACCCACAGGCGGGTGCCATTAATTCTAATGGAAATTGCAAACGTACTGGGAACCTTGGTTCCCATGTGGGCCTGTGATTTCCAAAATAGTACAAGGAATTCCTCCCCGCATGTCCCGGGGCACGAGAGTCCATTCAAATGAATGGGCTCTTGTGCCTGCGCAAATCGCAGCCTGTGCGACCACACAGATGTGAGCTAGGGCTAAAGGAAGCCACAGACATGAGATCATCATTTCATGTCTACTGGTACTTTAAAGCGGTATTAAACCCAAAAATGTAATATAAATCTAATATCTAATCTAATTCAGTTGTGGCTGAATTAGATTTATTTTTTTTTCAGCCTTCTCCCCCTCTCTTTTCATCTGGTGATCTGGCCAGTAAGACACCTCCTGTAATTAGCATGCCCCCAATCTAAAAGAAAAAGTAACAGAGACACCTGATTGTCAGTCTGGGGGAAGGGGAGTGGTAGATATACTAGCAGATTCGGATACGCTAACAAATTAAGCCAAACTTCAGCTCACACTCTATAAGCAGTCAAAGCAAACGTTTTTACTTTTGCGATAAAGGTTTTACATAAATAAAATCTGAGCATTGTAAGCACCTCTGTCAGTGGTAAATGGTTTGTCTCAACACTGTAACTGCAACATCTGCAGGGCATCTTGAAAAAACAACAGATTTATTGGCTGGATCACCAGGTGAAAATTAAAGAAAGGAAGCCTAAAAAAGAAAACTAATGTAGTCATCACATCTAAGAATTGATAAGCTGCAATATAATAAATAATTGCTATTTTGTTTAATACCACTTTAAAAATTACAGCGCATAGAAGGAAGGATTTCACAACTGTGGACAACTGTCAGATGCATATTAACCCTACAGTTAGCTATCAATGCACCTATACAGGTAGTTATTATCTCATACATACAAGTAGTTGTTAGGCAGCTTTTATTGCTCTTTTATAAGATTTATCAATGTAACAAGTTTAAAGACCCACTTCAGATGGGGGGGGGATTACCCTTTTTGACTGTAATGAGGTCTGGGCACTCAAAAACAGAAATACCATGGCACCCTTATCCTGTTTAAATTTGCCAGTTTGCGATACAAGATGGTTTCAAGTCTGTAGAAATCAGTATTTCATGTACACTCCCACCATGAATTCCATTAGACACTTCTAGCATTATCATAGGTTCCAAACAGGTAAGCAGGACCATAAATCTTACTTAGTAGAACCTTTACAGCTGCCAGACTAGGTTCACACTACAGCGGTGCGGTAAATCCCATGTGATTCACACAGAAAACGCACCGCATTCCTGTACAAATCACATGAGATTTGTATGCAGTGCGATTAGAGCCATACATTTTGTATGGCTCTAATCACACTGCACCCGCACCAAAAATGCGCAGGACCCTTTTTTGGTCCGCACTAGAATCGGATCACATAGGTATTCACACCTATGCGATCCGATTCTGCACATCGCACCGAGAACTGTAAATGCGGGAGTGTCAGCCGCATAATCAAAAACATTTTGACAACCCCTCAGCCACCCCCAGACATGGTTGATCAGGTCATTTCTATTAACACTCTCCCCTGGGACCAGAAAAGAGATACTGCATCAGTAGTATGGAGCTTTCTTTTCGACCATCGAAGGAGAGCATCTGCCAACAATCTTAGTTCTTGAGAGACCAGAGACTCTGAAATCTTGGAATCTTCTCTGTTCCCATAGACTACAGACTTTTTAATGTACTTTTTCACTGCAAGGGTAATTTCCTTTTCCTGCCTGACTACATCTAGGGGTAGATGAATAAGCTATAAAACTCTTCTGTGCTGCAAAAGGATCCCTCCATCCGTGCAACTGGTCCTCTGAAGCCTCTGCTCCAATGCTCTCCAGCCAGTAGCTGCATGCTGATGTCATCAAGTACAGGCAGGACCAAAAGTCCTTCATTGTAAGTGAGGATGGCAAGGGCCCAGCCATATCTCAGAGCATCGAGGAGAATAGGTGAGAGTCACAGTTTGCCAGAGCAACAAATGAGGTACGTATTATATCTAGAGATGAGCGAATCGAACTAGGCGAAGTGGAATTCGTTTCGAATATTAGGAAAATTAGCAGACTTCGGATGCGCGAATCGAAATTTTTCCTAAAATGGCGGCGACATGTGTGGCGACGGAGCGGGGATGTCTGGGAAGGCGCGCAGACAAGGCGCGCTGACCCATAATGCATTCATTCATGACATGTGATCGCATTAGCCAATCAGCAGCCAGCCAGCCAGCACTGTGTAATGGTCGAGCTATAAATGGCGGCCATTTTAGAATTCTCCATTTGCCTCCAGTCATTCAACAGAGGCAGACCTGGCTGTATTGAGGGAGAGAGTTAGGGACACAGAAACGTTAGTTAGGGACACAGAAACGTTACTTAGGGCCACAGAAACGTTACTTAGGGCCACAGAAACGTTACTTAGGGCCACAGAACCGTTACTTAGGGCCACAGAACCGTTACTTAGGGCCACAGAACCGTTACTTAGGGCCACAGAATCGTTACTTAGGGCCACAGAAACGTTACTTAGGGACAGACACAGAATTGTTACTGAGGGACACAGAATTGTTACTGAGGGCCACAGAACCGTTACTTAGGGCCACAGAACCGTTACTTAGGGCCACAGAAACGTTACTTAGGGCCACAGAAACGTTACTTAGGGACACAGAATTGTTACTTAGGGACAGACACAGAATTGTTACTGAGGGACACAGAATTGTTACTGAGGGACACAGAACCGTTACTTAGGGCCACAGAAACGTTACTTAGGGCCACAGAATTGTTACTTAGGGACAGACACAGAATTGTTACTGAGGGACACAGAATTGTTACTGAGGGCCACAGAACTGTTACTGAGGGCCACAGAAACGTTACTTAGGAACACAGAATTGTTACTCAGGGACAGACACAGAATTGTTACTGAGGGACACAGAATTGTTACTGAGGGACACAGAACCGTTACTTAGGGCCACAGAAACGTTACTTAGGGCCACAGAAACGTTACTTAGGGCCACAGAAACGTTACTTAGGGCTACAGAAACGTTACTTAGGGCCACAGAATCGTTACTTAGGGCCACAGAAACGTTACTTAGGGACACAGAATTGTTACTCAGGGACAGACACAGAATTGTTACTGAGGGATACAGAATTGTTACTGAGGGACACAGAACCGTTACTTAGGGCCACAGAACCGTTACTTAGGGCCACAGAAACGTTACTTAGGGCTACAGAAACGTTACTTAGGGACACAGAAACGTTACTTAGGGCCACAGAAACGTTACTTAGGGCCACAGAATCGATACTTAGGGCCACAGAAACGTTACTTAGGGTCACAGAATTGTTACTTAGGGACAGACACAGAATTGTTACTGAGGGCCACAGAATTGTTACTGAGGGCCACAGAATTGTTACTGAGGGACACAGAATTGTTACTGAGGGCCACAGAACCGTTACTTAGGGACACAGAACCGTTACTTAGGGCCACAGAAACGTTACTTAGGGTCACAGAAACGTTACTTAGGGCCACAGAATTGTTACTCAGGGACAGACACAGAATTGTTACTCAGGGACAGACACAGAATTGTTACTCAGGGACACAGAATTGTTACTGAGGGACACAGAATTGTTACTGAGGGACACAGAATTGTTACTCAGGGACACAGAATTGTTACTGAGGGACACAGAATTGTTACTGAGGGACACAGAATTGTTACTGAGGGACACAGAATTGTTACTCAGGGACAGACACAGAATTGTTACTGAGGGACACAGAATTGTTACTGAGGGACACAGAATTGTTACTGAGGGACACAGAATTGTTACTCAGGGACAGACGCAGAATTGTTACTGAGGGACACAGAATTGTTACTCAGGGACACAGAATTGTTACTCAGGGACACAGAATTGTTACTCAGGGACAGACACAGAATTGTTACTCAGGGACAGACACAGAATTGTTACTCAGGGACAGACACAGAATTGTTACTCAGGGACAGACACAGAATTGTTACTCGGGGACACAGAATTGTTACTCGGGGACACAGAATTGTTACTCGGGGACACAGAATTGTTACTCAGGGACAGACACAGAATTGTTACTCAGGGACAGACACAGAATTGTTACTCAGGGACAGACACAGAATTGTTACTCAGGGACACAGAATTGTTACTCAGGGACACAGAATTGTTACTCAGGGACACAGAATTGTTACTGAGGGACACAGAACCGTTACTTAGGGCCACAGAAACGTTACTTAGGGCCACAGAATTGTTACTTAGGGACAGACACAGAATTGTTACTGAGGGACACAGAATTGTTACTGAGGGACACAGAATTGTTACTGAGGGACACAGAATTGTTACTGAGGGACACAGAATTGTTACTGAGGGACACAGAATTGTTACTCAGGGACAGACGCAGAATTGTTACTGAGGGACACAGAATTGTTACTCAGGGACACAGAATTGTTACTCAGGGACAGACACAGAATTGTTACTCAGGGACAGACACAGAATTGTTACTCAGGGACAGACACAGAATTGTTACTCGGGGACACAGAATTGTTACTCGGGGACACAGAATTGTTACTCGGGGACACAGAATTGTTACTCGGGGACACAGAATTGTTACTCAGGGACAGACACAGAATTGTTACTCAGGGACAGACACAGAATTGTTACTCAGGGACAGACACAGAATTGTTACTCAGGGACACAGAATTGTTACTGAGGGACACAGAATCGTTACTTAGGGCCACAGAAACGTTACTTAGGGCCACAGAAACGTTACTTAGGGCCACAGAATTGTTACTTAGGGACAGACACAGAATTGTTACTGAGGGACACAGAATTGTTACTGAGGGACACAGAATTGTTACTGAGGGACACAGAATTGTTACTGAGGGCCACAGAACTGTTACTTAGGGCCACAGAAACGTTACTTAGGGACACAGAATTGTTACTCAGGGACAGACACAGAATTGTTACTGAGGGACACAGATTTGTTACTGAGGGCCACAGAACCGTTACTTAGGGTCACAGAATTGTTACTTAGGGACAGACACAGAATTGTTACTGAGGGCCACAGAACCGTTACTTAGGGCCACAGAACCGTTACTTAGGGCCACAGAACCGTTACTTAGGGCCACAGAAACGTTACTTAGGGACACAGAATTGTTACTCCGGGACACAGAACCGTTACTTAGGGCCACAGAATTGTTACTGAGGGCCACAGAATCGTTACTTAGGGCCACAGAAATGTTAGAGTCACAGAATTGTTACTTAGGGACAGACACAGAATTGTTACTGAGGGACACAGAATTGTTACTAAGGGCCACAGAACCGTTACTTAGGGCCACAGAACCGTTACTTAGGGCCACAGAACCGTTACTTAGGGCCACAGAACCGTTACTTAGGGCCACAGAATTGTTACTTAGGGACAGACACAGAATTGTTACTGAGGGACACAGAATTGTTACTGAGGGCCACAGAACTGTTACTTAGGGCCACAGAAACGTTACTTAGGAACACAGAATTGTTACTCAGGGACAGACACAGAATTGTTACTGAGGGACACAGAATTGTTACTGAGGGACACAGAACCGTTACTTAGGGCCACAGAAACGTTACTTAGGGCCACAGAAACATTACTTAGGGCTACAGAAACGTTACTTAGGGCCACAGAATTGTTACTTAGGGACACAGAAACGTTACTTAGGGACACAGAATTGTTACTCAGGGACAGACACAGAATTGTTACTGAGGGATACAGAATTGTTACTGAGGGACACAGAATTGTTACTCAGGGACAGACACAGAATTGTTACTCAGGGACACAGAATTGTTACTGAGGGACACAGAATTGTTACTGAGGGACACAGAATTGTTACTCAGGGACAGACACAGAATTGTTACTCAGGGACAGACACAGAATTGTTACTGAGGGACACAGAATTGTTACTGAGGGACACAGAATTGTTACTGAGGGACACAGAATTGTTACTGAGGGACACAGAATTGTTACTCAGGGACACAGAATTGTTACTCAGGGACAGACACAGAATTGTTACTCAGGGACAGACACAGAATTGTTACTCAGGGACAGACACAGAATTGTTACTCAGGGACACAGAATTGTTACTCAGGGACAGACACAGAATTGTTACTCAGGGACAAAGAATTGTTACTGAGGGACACAGAATTGTTACTGAGGGACACAGAATTGTTACTCAGGGACACAGAATTGTTACTCAGGGACACAGAATTGTTACTAAGGGACACAGAATTGTTACTGAGGGACACAGAACCGTTACTTAGGGACACAGAACCGTTACTTAGGGCCACAGAAACGTTACTTAGGGCCACAGAATTGTTACTCAGGGACAGACACAGAATTGTTACTGAGAGACACAGAATTGTTACTGAGGGCCACAGAACTGTTACTTAGGGCCACAGAAACGTTACTTAGGGACACAGAATTGTTACTCAGGGACAGACACAGAATTGTTACTGAGGGACACAGATTTGTTACTGAGGGCCACAGAACCGTTACTTAGGGCCACAGAAACGTTACTTAGGGACACAGAATTGTTACTCAGGGACAGACACAAAATTGTTACTGAGGGCCACAGAATTGTTACTGAGGGCCACAGAAATGTTACTTAGGGACACAGAAATGTTACTCAGGGACAGACACAGAATTGTTACTGAGGGACACAGAATTGTTACTGAGGGACACAGAACCGTTACTTAGGGCCACAGAAACGTTACTTAGGGCCACAGAAACGTTACTTAGGGCCACAGAATCGTTACTTAGGGCCACAGAATCGGTACTCAGGGACAGACACAGAATTGTTACTGAGGGCCACAGAACCGTTACTGAGGGCCACAGAACCGTTACTTAGGGCCACAGAAACGTTACTTAGGGCCACAGAAACGTTACTTAGGGCCACAGAATCGTTACTTAGGGCCACAGAAACGTTACTTAGGGCCACAGAAACATTACTTAGGGACAGACACAGAATTGTTACTTAGGGACAGACAGAATTGTTACTGAGGGCCACAGAAACGTTACTTAGGGCCACAGAAACGTTACTTAGGGACACAGAATTGTTACTCAGGGACAGACACAGAATTGTTACTGAGGGACACAGAACCATTACTTAGGGCCACAGAAACGTTACTTAGGGCCACAGAAACGTTACTTAGGGCCACAGAATTGTTACTCGGGGACAGACACAGAATTGTTACTCAGGGACACAGAATTGTTACTGAGGGACACAGAATTGTTACTGAGGGACACAGAATTGTTACTCAGGGACACAGAATTGTTACTCAGGGACACAGAATTGTTACTCAGGGACACAGAATTGTTACTCAGGGACAGACACAGAATTGTTACTCAGGGACACAGAATCGTTTAATTAAAGAGTATGTCAGACAACATGCAGAGGAGTGGCAGAGGAGGCAATGTTTTAGGAGCGAGCAGACGTGGCAGCAGAGGAAGGGGTCGAGGCAGCACTAGTCACAGCCAGAGGCCAGTGCTCCCGGTGTCATCCAGCGGTCGTGTCTCCACCGACAACCCTGCCGTCATCGATTGGTTGGCTCGGTCGTCTTCCTCTTCCCAGGTCACCTCTGACACCTACAGCCAACGGTCGGTGGGTACGTCAGACACAACCGTTAGTTGGCATGGCCCGAGAGCAAGCCCACTGAAATCACGTGTCCTCTACCTGCCCCTGTCCTTTGGTGTTCCCTCACCAAGCGAAGTATCGCATGCTGTGGGCTCAGCCCCACTGTACAGTGAGGAAGAGCTAACAGATGGCGGTCAGGAACGGGGGGAGACATCCGCCTCTTCAGCAGCCAGGCGAAGAAGTAGTGGCGAGGAGAGTGGCTCGGTAGCCGGTCTAGAGACAGGTCTGTCTCCTGACCCACACGCAGCCGAGGGGGCTAGTAGTGAGGCGGAGACCCTAATTGATGATGATGAGGCTGATCGCACTTGGCAGCCTCGTCGTCATCAGGCTATTGCTTCCGCATCATCAGGAGAAGAGGGTGGCAGCTTGGCAGCGAGCAAAACAGTCGGTGTGTTGCCCAGGAGGCAGCAAGGTCGCAGCAGTGTCAGTGGAGGCAAACGGCCACGGAGTAGAGCACCAGCTCCACTGCAGCCTACCACCACGGCCAGTAGTGGTGCCGGTGTGCACGGAGGAAGCAGCAGTCAGCCAGTGAGGAGTATCGGGGGCAAAGTTTCCTACTCGGCGGTGTGGCAATTTTTCGTCAAGCCGCCCGAGGAAGTAAACGTAGCCGTATGTCGACTATGTGGCCAGAAAGTCAAGCGTGGCCAGGGGGCCCATGTTGGGACTACAGCGTTGCGTCAGCATATGCAGCATCGCCATTTGGTGGCCTGGGAAAACCGTGATAAAGATACGGCGGTTCTGCCTGCCCCAGCCCCCGCTCCATCACCCGCTCCGTTACTTGCTCCGTCACCCGACGTCAATCGCCCTCTATCAGCCAGTCAAGGCTCCAACACCTCTGCTGAGGGGAGTTGTCGCTCGTTGGCATCTTCCGCTCGTTCAGATGCTCCTTCTCCTGCTACTCCTCTTCACGGATTCCGTCAGCAGTCTTTCTTGGAATCCGTTTCCAAGAGACAACAGTTTGCGAGCACGCACCCGACGGTGCAAAAGCTGAACGTCCTCCTGTCCAAGTTGCTGGTGCTGCAGTCCCTCCCTTTCCAAGTGGTGGACTCAGCACCTTTCCGAGAAATGATGGCTTGTGCCGCGCCGTGGTGGAGAGTGCCAAGCCGTCATTTCTTCGCCAAAAAGGCAGTGCCAGCCCTGCATTCACATGTAGAAGAGATGGTGGGCCAGTCTTTGAGCATGTCGGTCTCTGCCAAAGTGCACGGCAGCGCCGACGTGTGGAGCTGTAACTACGGTCAGGGACAGTACATGTCATTTACGGCCCACTGGGTGAACGTGGTGCCGTCACAGCCGCACCAGCAACTTGGACAAGTCACGCCGCTTTTGCCTCCACGTTTGCACGTCCTTGGTCCACAAAAGATGTCCGCCTCTACCACCTCTTCTTCCGCCGTGTCCTCAGCCGCCACCCCCGTGCCAAGTCCCATTACCCGACCGGCATATCACATGTGCAGGGCGCAACGGTGTCACGCTGTGCTGCACCTGGTATGCCTTGGCGAACGTAGTCACACAGGGGAGGAACTTCTGAGTGTAATGAACAGAGAAATCGACAGATGGCTGTCTCAGCGCAAACTGAAAATCGGAACCATGTTGACCGACAACGGAAAGAACATGGTGTCTGCTCTGCGTCAAGGAAGGTTGTGCCATGCGCCATGCATGGCTCACGTGTTCAATATGGTTGTCAAGCGGTTCCTAAAATCCACCATCCCACTGCAAGACATCCTTAAAATGTCACGTAAACTTTGCATGCATTTCAGCCATTCCTACACCGCAAAGCACACCCTCCTTGAGCTGCAGCGGCAGAACGGAATTCCACAGCATCGCCTGATCTGCGACGTTGCAACAAGGTGGAATTCAACCCTACACATGTTAGACCGCCTTCACGAACAGCGAAAGGCCATCACCGATTTCCTGATGTTACAAGCGGATAAAGGTACTCCCCTGTGTAACTTCGATGTCAGCCATTGGCAGCTCATGCGTGACACCTGCCGCTTGCTCAGGCCCTTTGAGGAGGCCACGCTATTCGTGAGTCGGCAGGACTATGGGATGAACGACGTCATTCCTCTGTTGCACGTCCTGGAACAAATGCTGTTAACAATGGCTGGTCAGGTGCGGTAGACGTGGCGCACAGATCTCAACGCCACATGACCCCTGTGGGGGCAGGACAGGAAGAAGAGGAGGAGGTAGAGGAGGACATTTGTGCTCAGGAATTATTGAGTGAAATGGGTGGTTTTTCCACTCAGCGGACAGGAGTGGAGGAGCAGGAGCATCTGGTAGAGGAGGAGGAGGAGACAGAGGACCCAGACGCACCGTGGCAGTATGCTGTGGAGATGGAGGCAGGTAGTCCCTCGCATTCCTTGGCACAAATGGCCCATAGCATGCTCGCTTGCTTGCGTAGCGACAGCCGAATAATAACCATCAGACAGAGGGATGACTTTTGGCTGTCCACCTTGTTGGACCCTCGCTACCGTTCAAAAATGGTGGCCTTTTTCACACCTGCTGAGAGGGAGGCCAAAATAACGTACTATAAAAACCACCTATGTAGTCAGTTGGTCTCTGCCTTTGTGCGCCAACGTCCATCCTCAGACACTGTGGGCCCTGTGCGCTCGCGTTCCGCTGCCATGGCAGCAGGGGAGGGGTGGGGTGGTAGGAGCAGTGGCAGCTCCACCAGCAGCGGCTGCCTCAGTCTGCAGTCGATGATGAGTAGCTTTCTTCACCAGCGCAGTGAGGAAACTACTAACCAGCCGCAGCAGCAGCAGCATCAGGTGGACCTGGAGCAGGACCTCAAACAACAGGCTTGGGTCTACTTGGACAGTACCCTGCCAACCGAGGTAGACAATCCCCTTGACTACTGGGCAACGAAACTTGACCTTTGGCCCCAACTAGCTGAATTTGCCCTTGAAAGGCTGTCATGCCCGGCCAGTAGCGTGGCATCGGAGCGCGTGTTTAATGCGGCAGGAGGTATTGTAACTCCGCGGAGGACACGACTGTCCACCCAAAGTGTGGAGAGACTCACGTTTGTGAAAATGAATCAGGCGTGGATTAGTCTGGATTTCAAACCACCAGTTCCTGACACAACTGACTAAATCCGCCATGAATCATGCCCCAAACATGTGCCACTTTCAGGTCTCCTCACACTGCTGGTGTGTTAAATTTTTTGTCATAGGGTGCTGGCAGATTACGGGCCTCCCATAGCTGCTGCCAGGCCCCTAATCTGCCATGGGCCCCTGTACCGCCTCCTCATGCTGCTGCCAGGTCCACAGTCTCTCATGGGTCCCTGTACGGCCTCCCATTGCTGCTGTCTCCATCGCCACACTCTGCCATGTGCCACTTTCAGGTCTCACACTGCTGGTGTGTTAAATTTTTTGTCATAGGGTGCTGGCAGATTACGGGCCTCCCATAGCTGCTGCCAGGCCCCTAATCTGCCATGGGCCCCTGTACCGCCTCCTCATGCTGCTGCCAGGTCCACAGTCTCTCATGGGTCCCTGTACGGCCTCCCATTGCTGCTGTCTCCATCGCCACACTCTGCCATGTGCCACTTTCAGGTCTCCTCACACTGCTGGTGTGTTAAATTTTTTGTCATAGGGTGCTGGCAGATTACGGGCCTCCCATAGCTGCTGCCAGGCCCCTAATCTGCCATGGGCCCCTGTACCGCCTCCTCATGCTGCTGCCAGGTCCACAGTCTCTCATGGGTCCCTGTACGGCCTCCCATTGCTGCTGTCTTCATCGCCACACTCTGCCATGTGCCACTTTCAGGTCTCCTCACACTGCTGGTGTGTTAAATTTTTTGTCATAGGGTGCTGGCAGATTACGGGCCTCCCATAGCTGCTGCCAGGCCCCTAATCTGCCATGGGCCCCTGTACCGCCTCCTCATGCTGCTGCCAGGTCCACAGTCTCTCATGGGTCCCTGTACGGCCTCCCATTGCTGCTGTCTCCATCGCCACACTCTGCCATGTGCCACTTTCAGGTCTCCTCACACTGCTGGTGTGTTAAATTTTTTGTCATAGGGTGCTGGCAGATTACGGGCCTCCCATAGCTGCTGCCAGGCCCCTAATCTGCCATGGGCCCCTGTACCGCCTCCTCATGCTGCTGCCAGGTCCACAGTCTCTCATGGGTCCCTGTACGGCCTCCCATTGCTGCTGTCTTCATCGCCACACTCTGCCATGTGCCACTTTCAGGTCTCCTCACACTGCTGGTGTGTTAAATTTTTTGTCATAGGGTGCTGGCAGATTACGGGCCTCCCATAGCTGCTGCCAGGCCCCTAATCTGCCATGGGCCCCTGTACCGCCTCCTCATGCTGCTGCCAGGTCCACAGTCTCTCATGGGTCCCTGTACGGCCTCCCATTGCTGCTGTCTCCATCGCCACACTCTGCCATGTGCCACTTTCAGGTCTCACACTGCTGGTGTGTTAAATTTTTTGTCATAGGGTGCTGGCAGATTACGGGCCTCTTATAGCTGCTGCCAGGCCCCTAATCTGCCATGGGCCCCTGTACCGCCTCCTCATGCTGCTGCCAGGTCCACAGTCTCTCATGGGTCCCTGTACGGCCTCCCATTGCTGCTGTCTCCATCGCCACACTCTGCCATGTGCCACTTTCAGGTCTCCTCACACTGCTGGTGTGTTAAATTTTTTGTCATAGGGTGCTGGCAGATTACGGGCCTCCCATAGCTGCTGCCAGGCCCCTAATCTGCCATGGGCCCCTGTGCCGCCTCCTCATGCTGCTGCCAGGTCCACAGTCTCTCATGGGTCCCTGTACAGCCTCCCATTGCTGCTGTCTCCATCGCCACACTCTGCCATGTGCCACTTTCAGGTCTCCTCACACTGCTGGTGTGTTAAATTTTTTGTCATAGGGTGCTGGCAGATTACGGGCCTCCCATAGCTGCTGCCAGGCCCCTAATCTGCCATGGGCCCCTGTACCGCCTCCTCATGCTGCTGCCAGGTCCACAGTCTCTCATGGGTCCCTGTACGGCCTCCCATTGCTGCTGTCTCCATCGCCACACTCTGCCATGTGCCACTTTCAGGTCTCCTCACACTGCTGGTGTGTTAAATTTTTTGTCATAGGGTGCTGGCAGATTACGGGCCTCCCATAGCTGCTGCCAGGCCCCTAATCTGCCATGGGCCCCTGTACCGCCTCCTCATGCTGCTGCCAGGTCCACAGTCTCTCATGGGTCCCTGTACGGCCTCCCATTGCTGCTGTCTCCATCGCCACACTCTGCCATGTGCCACTTTCAGGTCTCCTCACACTGCTGGTGTGTTAAATTTTTTGTCATAGGGTGCTGGCAGATTACGGGCCTCCCATAGCTGCTGCCAGGCCCCTAATCTGCCATGGGCCCCTGTACCACCTCCTCATGCTGCTGCCAGGTCCACAGTCTCTCATGGGTCCCTGTACGGCCTCCCATTGCTGCTGTCTCCATCGCCACACTCTGCCATGTGCCACTTTCAGGTCTCCTCACACTGCTGGTGTGTTAAATTTTTTGTCATAGGGTGCTGGCAGATTACGGGCCTCCCATAGCTGTTGCCAGGCCCCTAATCTGCCATGGGCCCCTGTACCGCCTCCTCATGCTGCTGCCAGGTCCACAGTCTCTCATGGGTCCCTGTACGGCCTCCCATTGCTGCTGTCTCCATCGCCACACTCTGCCATGTGTCACTTTCAGGTCTCCTCACACACTGCTGGTGTGTTCCATTTTTTGTCATAGGGTGCTGGCAGATTACGGGCCTCCCATTGCTGCTGCCAGGCCCATAATCTGCCATGGGCCCCCGTACCAACTCCTCATGCTGCTGCCAGGCCCGTAATCTGTCATGGGCCCCTGTTGTCGCTTGTTGGCATATTCCGCTCGTTCAGATGCTCCTTCTCCTGCTACTCCTCTTCACGGATTCCGTCAGCAGTCTTTCTTGGAATCCGTTTCCAAGAGACAACAGTTTGCGAGCACGCACCAACGGTGCAGAAGCTGAACGTCCTCCTGTCCAAGTTGCTGCTGCCAGGCTCGTAATCTGTCATGCGTCCCTGTACCGCCTCCTCATGCTGCTGCCAGGTCCAGAGTGTGTCATGGGCCCCCGTACCGACTCCTCATGCTGCTGCCAGGCCCGTAATCTGTCATGGGCCCCTGTACCGCCTCCTCATGCTGCTGCAAGGTCCAGAGTGTGTCATGGGTCCCTGTACGGCCTCCCATTGCTGCTGTCTCCATCGCCACACTCTGCCATGTGCCACTTTCAGGTCTCCTCACACTGCTGGTGGGTTCCATTTTTGTCATAGGGTGCTGTATGGCCTCCCATTGCTGCTGCCTCCACCGCCACACTGTGGCTCCACACTCTGGTTTTGGCCCCGTGACTGCCCAAATGAGTGAAGTGTGCGGTGATTCTAAGATCGACGGCACTCATCTGCATGTCATACTGACTGACAGTATTATTTCTCTTCCCCAGCAGACTCCAAGGGCATTTAAATTAAAGGTACAGTGTTCTGCACTAATATAAAGGCTCTCTGAAGCCTAGAAACACCCTTTTATAAGTTAAATTCGCAGCGAATATATTCGACTCGAATCGAAATTTTTTCACGAATTCGCCGAATCAGTCGAATCGAATTTTTGAATAATTCGCTCATCTCTAATTATATCCTTTTCCTCTACACTCCTAGTCTTAAAGTAAAACTTTAGTCTAGATCACTTCAGGCCCCTTTTGCAGGTATAGCTATGTAAAACATTAAACATAAATGCCTATACTGTTTAAAATCCAGTAATACATTTGCCTCACCCTGCTCTGCACATGTTCATTGCTCTCTATTTTTAGGCACTGTGCCAAATTTGTCCGATCTGCTGACAGCCTAAAGATTTACTGCTGCTCAGAAGCTCTGGGTTTCAGCAAAATGGCAGCCTCCAGCAAGAAGAAACAGGAACATTGCTGGAGGCAATTTACAGCACACAGTTGAGCCACATTTTCAGAATCCCCCAAATGTTCTCCCCTAAGCTGCAAGGGCACAGATAGGAGTGTACACATGCCACAAACACTATGCTTTGCATCGCGCTTGGCAAAAATGATCCACCTATCATGTTCAGCATCAAATTCAACTGAATAGGGCCAAACCGCAACTGACCTGCAACCAGGTGCAATGCGTGCGGTTGAGGTGCACATTTTTAGGGAATAAAGCAGTTGGTGAGGTGGTGACATAATGCCTCCTCACAACCTGTCAAATGCCACTGAAAAGCAGCCCACTGCCATTCACTCTTCAGAGGGCCATGCTTCTGTAAACTAACCCTAAGGCACCAGGTACTGGAGGGAAAAGGTTTAGACAACTGATTGGTGACAGTGGAGACCTCTCCATTGGTAATATGATCATTCACATTCCAATCAGCAGTTAGAGACTATAGGAGTGATACAGCTTTAAAGTGATACTAAACACACACTGTTTAATTTACATTATCTCTTCTCTTTCTGTATGTGGATGATGGCACTGGAATTATTTTAATAAAACGTCTAGGTGCCTTTTATCCTTTTCAATTTACAGCTGTCACATGACACAGCTCTTTCCCAGCCTGTCTGTAGGTAAACAGCGGCAGGAGGAGCTTCTAGTCCTCTGCTGCTGGTCACATGTTCAACATTAAAAAAAACAGCCTTTGGGCTACAGAGAAAAATAAATCATTAATTTCAATAAACTGCTTTAAAATCGGCATACAAATATGTATTTGAAATGAAAAGTTTATTATTTTTGGCAATAACATGATGTGGGTGGAATTCTGGAAGTCACAGGCTGTATCATGCCCCTCCAGCCTGTGTCTTAGAATAACAGGGAGGTGAAGCCTCCATCAATCAAGATGTAATCTACCACCCCTATTGTGTTTAGCTGGTTAGTTGGCAGAGAGGAGAGAGGGAGTGGGCTGTCATTTACCACTGTGTATATGCCCACATGTGTAAATCTATAGTCACATGGGCTGCTCAGATGTGATTGGGAGGAAATCCTTAGTGTAGAAATACACTGAAAACTGTGCATGTGCAATGGGGCGGACTGACCATTTGGAAATGGACTGACCATTTGGAAACTGAGCCCGGGGTCAGTAGGGGGCCCCATGAGATGCCCCTGGTACCTTTTTCATAGGCTTTTTTGAGTTTGGGAAAGGACACAGGGGCCCCATGATCCCCTATTGCCCGGGGGCCCCATGAGTTGTCAGTCCGCCCCTGATGTGCAATAGCTGCCAACAGCAGACTGCTCTTCAAGATCCCCAACTGCATGGGGGACATGGACAGGAGGGGGAGATAGATAGTAGCAAGATCAACCAGGTTTTTTGTAGAATATAGAAAACAAATCTCATAGTGACCAAGTACCGTATTTGCCGGCGTATAAGACGACTGGGCGTATAAGACGACCCCCCTACTTTTCATGCTAAAATTTAGTGTTTGAGCTATACTCGCCGTATAAGACTACCCCTCTTCCAATGCACACCAGTGGCAGGAATAGTGTCCCATCATTGGTATCAGTGGCAGGAATAGTGCCCCATCATTGGTATCAGTGGCAGGAATAGTGCCCCATCATTGGTATCAGTGGGAGGAATAGTGCCCCATCATTGGTATCAGTGGCAGGAATAGTGCCCCATCATTGGTATCAGTGGCAGGAATAGTGCCCCATCATTGGCATTAGTGGCAGGAATAGTGCCCCATCATTAGTATCAGTGGCAGGAATAGTGCCCCATCATTGGCATTAGTGGCAGGAATAGTGCCCCATCATTGGTATCAGTGGCAGGAATAGTGCCCCATCATTAGCATTAGTGGCAGGAATAGTGCCCCATCATTAGTATCAGTGGGAGGAATAGTGCCCCATCATTGGTGTCAGTGGGAGGAATAGTGCCCCATCATTAGTATCAGTGGGGGGAATAGTGCCCCATCATTGGTATCAGTGGCAGGAATAGTGCCCCATCATTAGTATCAGTGGGGGGAATAGTGCCCCATCATTGGTATCAGTGGGGGGAATAGTGCCCAATCATTGGTGTCAGTGGGAGGAATGGTGTCCCAACATTGGTGTCAGTGGGAGGAATGGTGTCCCATCATTGGTGTCAGTGGGGGGTGGAATAGTGCCCCATCATTGGTGTCAGTGGGGGGGGGGAATAGTGCCCCATCGTTGATGTCAGTGGGGGGGAGGAATAGTGCCCCATCGTTGGTGTCAGTGGGGGGGGGGAAAGTGCCCCATCGTTGGTGTCAGTGGGAGGAATAGTGCCCCATCGTTGGTGTCAGTGGGAGGAATAGTGCCCCATCATTGGTATCAGTGGGAGGAATAGTGCTCCATCATTGGTATCAGTGACACCAATGATGGGGCACTATTCCTCCCACTGACACTTGCTGACCCTGTTCTCGCATGGTGCTGCTGCAGCCAGCATATGTGGTTGCAGCAGCACCTCTACACTGACCACTTACCTGCTGGTCCTGCACTCAATTTTCGCGGGGCCGCTCGACTCCACCCCCTCGCCGGTGATTGGCCGCCTGTGTGCCTTTCCTGAGCTACAGTTCTGGCGGCCAATCACTGGTGAGGAGGCGGAGCCGAGCAGCCGCACGAACATCCAGTGGCCGAACTGAAGGCGCAGCCACGCTTCCTGGACCGGATCGTCGTGGGACCGGAACCAGGTAAGAAACAGCCGCTGCCCACCCCTGTACTTAGTGTCCCTTCCATTGGGGGAAGGGGGGGGCGGCGGCGGCAACGTGCCGCCCCCCTAAAAAGTGTCAGTATGCCGTATACCGGCGTATAAGACGACCCCCGACTTTTGAGAAGATTTTCAAGGGGTAAAAAGTCGTCTTATACGCCGGCAAATACGGTAAGTATGAACAGCATGTAAGACAGCATTTGATTTTAGTTTTTAATGATGTGGGTTTAATGACACTTTAAGAAAAGAAACCCTATTTAATTCAGTTATGTATTCATTAAAATACTATTTTTATATAGTACAGTAATCTGTAAATTTTTTTTATTTGTAATAGCTTTCTGTAATCCTCTGCACATCACCATCTGGAAATGGAGGAGGCAGCATTCTTAGCATTGCACAGTGCTCTGAAACTAACAAATCGACTTTGTTGATTGGAGGAGAGAGCACAGAGCTGACCTAATCAATGAACTGTTCCTTCACAAACCAATCCCAACTTTGCTTTCACTGTAGTGAGATTAAATAGTCAGCACTTTGCAAAAGGTCTTGATGTTACAAGTGTGTCTAATTACAAACTGGCTTTTTGGCAGGTAGCATATCTTACACTTATGTATTAGAGTGTTGAATTTGATGTTTATTTATTTATTACTGGAACGTATATAGCGCTGTCAATTTACATTATACAGTATTGTACAATCACATCAGTCCTTGCCCTCAAGGTGCGTACAATCTAAGGTCCCTTACTCATATATACACATACTAGGGCCAATTTAGACAGCAGTCAATTAAACTACGTAATTAGGTAGGTTAATTATAAACTGCCATCACACTGCTATTGCAGGTACCGATTAATAAATAACATCATTGTAATGCCAAATAACTTTACCTTGCAATGGCCACTCCTTACTCCAGTCACTCCAAAGAATTGAATCTGTGGAATATCGTGGTAACCTCACCCGTACCTTTACAGTGTATGTGACATCAGAAAGAACATTGGGAATGTCTGTGCTTAAACCTATAATATCCTAAAAGATAAAAAGGAAGCTGGGAATAGTCATTTATTACAGTTAATACATATCACATATTACTGGGATTCAAAGCTGCAATTACAGTTCATACCTGCAGTGTATCACAGGCAAACATTTTCAATAGATCAGTCTGTATGTTAAACACCTATTAAACTGCAGTGAACAATTATTGGTTTGCTAGTGTCCTATTTGTGTCATGCTTTATCCTCTGCCCTTAAGACCCTGCCATTGGCACATCTTTCTCATGACTGACATACATGGCTGGGACATTACCACTTCATGCATTAGGAGAAAGGGGGTGAACTGTCAGTGCTGTTTCAAAGGGGGCAGGGGGAACAATAAATAATACGTAGCCCAGACCATCTCTAAACCAACCTATAATAATACACTATTTAAATAATATTGCATTATAGGTTTATTACTACCTATTCTTTAGGTACTAAAATACCCTCTATATTACCCGCAAAATATTAACAGCTTGTCACTGTCACAAGAAAAGTATAAGTTTAAAAGATATTACCATGCTGATCCTTTGGTTTCAGTGGATGTGAGTCATTGATTCAACAGAAGTGGGCGACCAATGAGGTTTACTTCCCTTTATTGCCTTTCATAAGGCATACAGCAACATGCAGTAACCCATACCCACCAACTGGTGAATGTTTGGACTACAGTAGCTGAAATGTAATTTGTATGAGCAACTGTTGGGAGTTAGAAAAAGCAAACACTTGGGTCCTGTGCCCCTGCCTCTGTTGCCTGCCAGCTCCCATTGGGGAATAGGGTGGGTCAGTAACCCATCAGGAACAGTTTGATCCTCTTCACTAATGCAGCTAGTTTTGCTTTAACCTGGTTGTAAACCTCAGACATGAAATAGGAACAAAGAATATCCATTTATACGGTGTACTTGTCTCAATAAAGAGCACAAAGTGTCATTTCTGTGTGCGGTCTTGTTCCTCTGCTATCAGCATGAGTCACTTCTGGCAATTTTTCCTGATACCAAGAGAAAACAGACAAGGGAGGGATCTCAAGCACACCACCTTTGATTGACAGCCTCAGCTCTGTTCCTGGGTGCTGTGTGAAGGGGAGGGGTGTCCCTTCCCTCCAATCAGCTCTCACAATAACCCCCACTGAGCATTGCAGTGTGTAATTTTAACAAAACAAATAAAGGAGTGCTCCAAACCCTGTGGAAGTCAATAGAGAAAACTTCAATAGAGTCACAAGCCCAGGAACAGTTAAAATCGAAATCCACTTTATTGTTGGGTTAAAAAGCATGACATGTAGGAGTGCCCAGATTGATACATCACCAAGCTACTGGAGAGGAGAAACACATATTCCCAGAAGCTGGCAGATGACACATGATCTTGGACCCAACAGTAGGGTGTTCAGCCAAGGAGCCTCAGGACAGTGGAAAGGGTATATGTATGGCAGCTTCTGGAATCACTAAGATGGTGCGTCTGCCAGAAGTCACGTGTCCTTGATCCAGTTGTTATGTCATACACCTGGCAAGAGACTGCCCGAACAAGGGCTGGTGAGGGCAAACTGGAAGCCTAGGGGAGCACTCAGACCTTGTCAAACCAAAGGAGAGAAGCTGGTCATCATGAAAACATGTTTCTGAGGAAGGGGCAAGTCCCTGAAACATCTCTGTGTATCACCTGAGGCCAGTCACTTCACTGGGTATAAGTAAGGGTTTACAATCACGTTAAGGTCTGACATAGAAGTGACCATGGCAAAGTACAGGCAGTGATCTCTGTAATGGAACACAGCGATAAATGACTGCTTGCCTCTGCATTAAAGTTAAAGTATTATATTAAACCCAAAAGTAAACATTTATTATATTGCAGTTTAACAATTTTTAGATGTGGCGTTGTTTGTTTTCTCAGGCATGCTTTCCTTTATTTTCACCTAGTGATCCTATCAGTTGATGTGTTGTTTTTCAAGCAAGCTTTCCTACAGATGTAGCAGTTGGAGGGCTGAGACAAAACATCTACCACAGACAAGGGTGCTTACAATGATCAGATTTTATTTATTTATCCTTTATTGCAAAAGAAAAATAATCAGTTGCTGTATTTCCCTAAAATGTGTGAGCTGGAGTTTGTCTTCAGTTTGTTACAGTATCAAAGTCTGCTAACACATCAAACATTCCCCTCCCTCAAGATTAACAATGCTGTCAGATGTCATGTGTCCCAGATCCAGTGTCCCTGTTGCTCATTCATCCAACATGGAGGCACCCAAATACAGGACGTGTGTTACTGGCCTAGTGAAAAAAAACCAACGCAGCCAACAAATCTAAAGATTGGTAAGCTGCAATATATTCAATCATTTTTCCCTGATGAAGCCACGTGACCGGTGGCGTAACGCGTAGGGGAGGGGCTCCGACGTCATCGCGTGCAGTCGGCTTTTCTGGTGAGTACAGACACAGTGTGTGTTAACACACTGCTACCTTTTCTTCTTAAAGGCTTGTTTATTTTAATGAAAATGTGAGTGTGACAGACAGAGTTTGGCAATAAAAGGAGTTTTATAAGGATAAAGCACTATCTTCTGTTTTTCTTTGCAATTATATATGTGGAGTTTGCTGGAGTAATTCTGGAGGATTGTTCCCCTGGAGGGGAGAAGGAGGGAAGATTCATCCAACCATCCACACACCCATAGATCCATACAAGATAATGAGGAGAGGAGTGACACCAGGTTAACCAGGAAAACTGCGGTTTGGAGAGATTGTTTGAAGGTGATAAGCAGCCAAGCATACTTTATCCTTTTATAGGATAAACTGCGTGATTTAGCCTGTTGAGGCTGGAGACGGAGGTGAGCGCATGATAGAGCTGTATTTATGCTGCAAAAGTTTTTGGAACCTGGAGTGTATTCATCTAATTAGCACAGATTTCTCAAAAAGAAAGAGGACTCTTATGTATCAGTCTCTGGATATACAATGATACATTTATTTCCATAGTATAAAGGGATTGTATAATCACAGTGGACATTTGTTCTTTTCACATTTTGTTTTGTTTTTTTCACATTTTATTTATATTAGATTTTATTTTATTTTATTTTTTACACGTAATCAATGTGTCTTTGATGATAATAATAGAGGAGCGCAGCATGATATTTATCTATATATTGGTTGACAATATTGTATGAGTTGGTGTGGTGTGTTTGCGAACCTAAAAAAATTTTTTTGGATTTAATATATGTTTATTGAATATTTTTGGGTTGTGTTTGCAGAGAATTCACTGTATTGGCTCACAGGTGGACAGCTGGTTTTGGATATTCAATTTCAAGTTTTGGGTTTA
The DNA here is from genome assembly GCF_062004578.1 of Staurois parvus. Taxonomy (NCBI): domain Eukaryota; kingdom Metazoa; phylum Chordata; class Amphibia; order Anura; family Ranidae; genus Staurois; species Staurois parvus. Next base: position 3,524,918 of record NW_028318841.1, read on the forward strand.
ATACCACTTCAACCTTTGGGCAGATGTAAAGGACACAAATGAATACAGCTTTGTATTAAAGACACATAATGTAGCTTCATATTATCTAATAAATACTTTTTGTAAATACAACTAGGCTAAGGACCATAATTTGACTTGTTATCAGTCTCTTGCAATCCACATACAGAATTATTTGGACTGGCAGAAGGAGGGGCAGGACTGGGACCAATCTGGTGAGTTGCATGCAGATATGTTGACAAGAGTGAGTAGAGGGATAACCTCGTCAGTCTGATGTTTCTCTTTTGCTGTTCAGTCAGCAGGCTGTAACTCTTTACTGTAAGGGGTGTCATCTACCCAGCTGTGCAAAGAAGAAACTTGGATGTACAGAACTGCCAGTCCATTGACAGAAACAGCTCTCTTACAGTCATGGCCGAAATTGTTGGCACCCTTGATATTTCTCCAGGAAATCATGTATTTCTCACGAAACGTATTGCATTAACACATGTTTTGCTATACACATGTTTATTCCCTTTGTGTGTATTGGGACAAAACAAAAAAAGGGAGGAAAGAAAGCAAATTCGACATAATGTCACACAAACCTCCAAAAATGGGCTGGACAAAAGTATTGGCACCCTTTCACAACTGCGGATAAATAAGAATGTTACAAGCATGTGATGCTCCTGTAAACTCACCTGGGGCAAGTAACAGGTGTGGGCAATATAGAAATCACACCTGAAAGCAGATAAAAAGGAGAGACGTTCACTTAACCTTTGCATTGTGTGTCTGTCTGTGCCACACTAAGCATGGACAACAGAAAGAGGAGACGAGAACTGTCTGAGGACCTGAGAACCAAAATTGTGGCAAAATATCAACAATCTCAAGGTTACAAGTCCATCTCCAGAGAACTAGATTTGCCTTTGTCCACAGTGCGCAACATTATCAAGAAGTTTGCAACCCATGGCACTGTAGCTAATCTCCCTGGTCGTGGACGGATGAGGAAAATTGATGAAAGATTGCAACGCAGAATAGTCCGGATGGTGGATAAGCAGCCCCAAACATGTTCCAAAGACATTCAAGCTGTCCTGCAGGCTCAGGGAGCATCAGTGTCAGCGCGAACTATCCGTCGACATTTAAATGAAATGAAACGCTATGGCAGGAGACCCAGGAGGACCCCACTGCTGACACAGAGACATAAAAAAGCAAGACTACAGTTTGCCAAAATGTACTTGAGTAAGCCAAAAGCCTTCTGGGAAAACGTCTTGTGGACAGATGAGACCAAGATAGAGCTTTTCGGTAAAGCACATCATTCTACTGTTTACCGAAAACGGAATGAGGCCTACAAAGAACAAAACACAGTACCTACGGTAAAATATGGTGGAGGTTCAATGATGTTTTGGGGTTGTTTTGCTGCCTCTGGCACTGGGTGCCTTGACTGTGTGCAAGGCATCATGAAATCTGAGGATTACCAAAGGATTTTGGGTCGCACTGTAGGGCCCAGTGTCAGAAAGCTGGGTTTGCGTCCAAGATCCTGGGTCTTCCAGCAGGACAATGACCCCAAACATACGTCAAAAAGCACTCAGAAATGGATGGCAAAGAAGCGCTGGAGAGTTCTGAAGTGGCCAGCAATGAGCCCAGATCTAAATCCCATTGAACACCTGTGGAGAGATCTTAAAATTGCTGTTGGGAAAAGGTGTCCTTCCAATAAGAGAGACCTGGAGCTGTTTGCAAAGGAAGAGTGGTCCAAAATTCCGGGTGAGAGGTGTCAGAAGCTTATTGATGGTTATAGGAAGCGACTGATTTCAGTTATGTTTTCCAAAGGGTGTGCAACCAAATATTAAGTTAAGGGTGCCAATACTTTTGTCCAGCCCATTTTTGGGGTTTTGTGTGACATTATGTCATATTTGCTTTTCTGCCTCTGTTTTATATTTGTTCCAATACATACAAAGGGAATAAACATGTGTATAGCAAAACATGTGTTAATGCAATACCTTTTTTGTGTGAAATACTTGATTTTCAGGAAAAATATCAAGGGTGCCAACAATTTCGGCCATGACTGTATATGCATTTCATATGTATATTTAGCTGTCTGCCTGGAGTTCAGCATTAATACAGCAGAGATGTTCTGACGTGATTATGTTTTTTTATTTGGAGTATCCTTTTTTGCTAAACCAGTTTGCATGTGAACTTCTGTCCAAAGGTTCCAGATTTTAACTTTCCAACATTTTTTTTAAGAACCATTCAAAGTCCCTACCTTGTAGTTGTCAGGAATTTTTCTATTGGAGTTTTGTACTAGGACTTCATGTAGTAATTCATTATGCACCTCCATGTCATTCCAGCTGATGTGTATACTGGCATTTGGAGTACGGTAGGCTTTATTTATGACTGGAGGTTTTAATTTTGCTGAAAAAAAATTACAAAGAGGTGATGACAGTTTAACAAACAGATAGCAATGGTTAAAACAAATTACATGGTATGGTATTAAAAATATTTGTCTTACAGCACGTATGTGCAATGGCCACCATTCACTTTAATTAAAAATCCATCTGTAGCCTGAAGGGCCAAGAGAAGAAATTTCCATGGAAGAAACAGAAGCTGCAACGTGCATACAGTACATACTTTAAGGTGTCCTGGGCACAACTCCCCAGTGACAGGATGGCTAGGAAAGCCAAAAAAATCACTGACATCCTACTATGAGGCCATGTCTCTCTCGATGGCGAGTGAGACTCTGCAGTGACCAGTGAGGAAGCAACTCCATTAATGCCAGTGCGTGTTGTTGTTAGTGATCATGTTGGTGGAGAGCTGTTGTCAGGGAGAAGTCACTAGTGTGACATGGGCCTAAGAAATTCTAAAGGGTACTATACACAAGGCCACACAGTGAACATGTTAGAAAAGTGGGGATGTTGGTAAGTATAATCTTTGTCAAAATTGCTAGCAGAGGCAGAACAGAAAAGGATAACTGCACCAAAAGTGCACTGATCCTTTAAAATATCTAAATGTAGCATAATTACACACATCGCCTCCACACATAATCCACCCACTCACAATATTATCAGGGGAATTCATAAAGAGTGTCTACGGCAATTTTTACAATTCCATCGTGCCTCCAGATGACACATATTAGAGCGGGTGATAGATTTATGTACCTGAAATAGAAAAGAATATCCCTTTGAAAAAGTCTAAGGTGACGAAACGTGTCAGGGCTGGGCCTAGTGGTATCTGTGCCTGTTAGTCAGTGTGCTCTGTCTGCTGAATGAGAGACATACTGGTACAGAAGCTGTGTTTCAGGTTCCCTAGCAAGTGGCGGTTATATGATTAATGCAGATGTTGTGTTTATCTCTGTAAGTGCCTTTTTTTTTTTACATTAACCCACTTGACATCTGCCCTATAGCATAAGTATTGCTACAGGGAGACACGGCTGCGTAAAATCCTGTATATATATATATATATATATATATATATATATATATATATATAATGTGTGATTTGCATTTCCGGATAGGGGATGTGTGCGCCGCCCTACCTGTGCCACTATTGGCGGCTGGGGATGTCTATCACCAGGTCCTGGACGATGATTGCTGCCCGGCACTCGGTGATCGTTGGCAAAGCTGACAGGGGAAAGACCTGTGTGTAAACAACACAGGTCTCTTTGCTGTCAGTATATACATGCTGCTTTGTATCTCTCTGCACAGCAGAGAGATACAAATCTCTCTCTGCAGAGAGATACAAAGCAGCATATCTCCAATGTAAAACGGCACACAGCACACAATGTAAAACACACACTCAGCACATAGTTGACCCTTTGATTGCCCCAAATGTTAACCCCTTTCTGCCCAGTGTCATTAGTACAGTGTCGGTGCTTTTTATTAGCACTGATCTCTGTATAGTGTCACCGGGGATGTCAGTGGCAGTTAGATCCTATCCAGTGTCAGAATGCCCCCCTGCAGTCCCGCTATAAGTCGCTGATCGCCGCCATTACTAGTATAAAAGAAATAAAAACAAAAATTCCACTATATATATATATATATATATATATATATATATATATATACAGTTGCAAGAAAAAGTAAGTGAACCCCTTGGGATTACGTGGAGTTTTGCATGAATTGGGCATAAAATGTGCTCTGAACGTCATCTAAGTCACAACAATAGAAGAACACAGTCTGCTGAACATAATACTACACAAACATTAGATTGCCATGGTTTAATTGCACATAACATGTAAACATTCACAGTGCAGGGAGGAAAAAGTATGTGAGGCCCTAGCTTAATGACTTCTCCCAGAGCTAATTGGAGCCAGGAGTGAGCCAACCTTGACTCCAATCAGTGTGATGATATTGGATGTGTTGCTGACAGCTGTCCTGCCCTTAAAAAACACACACCTGTTTTGGGTTTACTGGTTTCAAGAAGCACTGTCTGATGTGAATCATGCCTTGCAGAAAAGAGCTCTCAGAAGACCTACGATCAAGAATTGTTGACTTGCATGAAGCTGGAAAGGGTTACAAAAGTATCTCCAAAAGCCTTGATGTTCATGTGTCCACGGTAAGACAGACTGTCTACAAATGGAGAAAGTTTAGCACTGTTGTTACTCTCCCTAGGTGTGGTCGTCCTGTAAAAATGACAGCAAGAGCACAGCGCAGAATGCTGCATGAGGTAAAGAAGAATCCCAGAGTGTCAGCTAAAGACCTACAGAAATCTCTGGCACATGCTAACATTTTTGTTGACACATCTACAATAAGGAAAACATTAAACAAGAATGGAGTACATGGGAGGACACCATGGAGGAAGCCATTGCTGTCCAAAAAGAAAATTGCAGCACGTTTGAAGTTTGCAAAAGAGCACCTGGATGTTCCACAGCACTACTGGCAAAATATACTGTGGACAGATGAAACCAAGATTGAGTTGTTTGGGAAGAACACACAACACTATGTGTGGAGAAAAAAAGGCACAGCACACCAACATCAAAACCTCATCCCCACTGTAAAACATGGCAGAGGGAGCATCATGGTTTGGGGCTGCTTTGCTGCCTCAAGGCCTGGACGGATTGTTGTCATTGATGGGAAAATGAATTCCAGAGCTTATCAAGACATTTTGCAGGAAAACGTACGACCATCTGTCCACCAACTGAAGCTCCGCAGAGGATGGGTGATGCAACTGGACAATGACCCAAAGCATACAAGTAATTCAACAAAACAATGTCTGCAACAGCACAGAATACGCCTTCTGGAGTGGCCCAGTCAGAGTCCTGACCTCAACCCAATTGAAATGCTGTGGCATGACCTTAAGAGAGCGATTCACACCAGACATCCCAAGAATATTGCTACACTGAAACAGTTTTGTGAAGAGGAGTGGTCCAAAATTACTCCAGATGGTTGTGCAGGTCTGATCTGTAACTACAGGAAACGTTTGGTTGAGGTTATTGCTGCCAAAGGAGGGTCAACCAGTTATTAAGTCCAAAGGTTCACATACTTTTCCCTCCCTGCACTGTGAATGTTTACATGTTATGTGCAATTAAACCAAGGCAACATCAAATGCTTGTGCAGCATTATGTTTAGCAGACTGTGTTCTTCTATTGTTGTGACTTAGATGACGTTCAGAGCACATTTTATGCCCAATTCATGCAAAACTCCACGTAATCCCAAGGGGTTCACATACTTTTTCTTGCAACTGTATATACATACAGTTGTGTCCAAAATTATTCAACCCCCACTGAAATTGAGTGTTTTGGCCAGTTTGACATTGCTTTTGATCATTCAGTCATCTTGCTTACATTTACATTAAAGAGGCACTTGTAGGTCAGACAAATATAACATAACAGTTATAATGAAATAACCACAAATGTCTTTTCTGTGCTCACAGCATTATCAGTTTTATTCAACCCCCAAGTGACATTCAATCTTAGTACTTAGTACAGCATCCTTTTACAGTTATAACAGCTTTTAAACGTGAAGCATAGCTTGACACAAGTGTCTTGCAGCGATCTACGGGTATCTTCGCCCATTCTTCATGGGCAAAGGCCTCCAGTTCAGTCACATTCTTAGGCTTGCGCACTGCAACTGCTTTCTTTAAGTCCCACCAGAGGTTCTCAATCGGATTTAAGTCTGGTGACTGCGATGGCCACTCCAAAATGTTCCAGCCTTTCCTCTGCAACCATGCTCTAGTGGACTTGGAGGTATGCTTGGGATCATTGTCCTGTTGAAAGGTCCAACGTCTCCCAAGCCTCAGGTGTGTGACGGACTGCATCACGTTTCCATCCAATATCTCCTGGTACTGAAGAGAATTCATGGTACCTTGCACACGCTGAAGCTTCCCTGTACCTGCAGAAGCAAAACAGCCCCAAAGCATGATTGACCCTCCACCATGCTTCACAGTAGGCAAGGTGTTCTTTTCATCATAGGCCTTGTTCTTCCTCCTCCAAACATAGCGTTGATCCATGGGCCCAAACAGTTCTAATTTTGTTTCATCAGTCCACAGAACACTATCCCACAACTTTTGTGGTTTGTCCACATGGCTTTTGGCATACTGCAGTCGACTCTTCTTATTCTTTGGAGACAGCAAGGGGGTACGCCTGGGAGTTCTGGCACGGAGGCCTTCATTACGCAGTGTGCGTCTTATTGTCTGGGCTGAAACTTCTGTACCCACATCTGACAAATCTTTTCTCAGTTCCTCAGCAGTCACACGGGGACTTCTCTCCACTCTACGCTTCAGGTAGCGCACAGCAGTCGAAGTCAGCATCTTCTTTCTGCCACGACCAGGTAGCGTTTCAACAGTGCCCTTTGCCTTGAATTTGCGAATGATGCTTCCTAAGGTGTCTCTTGGTATGTTTAACATCTTTGCAATCTTCTTATAGCCATTGCCCTTCCTGTGAAGAGAAATCACCTCTTCTCTTGTCTTCCTGGACCATTCTCTTGCCTTCACCATGTTTGTAACCACACCAGTAAATGTCTAGAAGGAGCTGAGTATCACAGTCATTTTAAAGCTGCCTAATTGGTGCTTATTATGCTTGATTGCTGCTCGGTGACATCCACAGGTGTTTTCAATACCTGATGGAAAGCACCTGTATGAACCTCTGTTCTTCAGAGTGGTAGTCTTTAAGGGGTTGAATAATTGTGGCAATGAAGAAACCACATAAGAACCATTTACTACTGTATTACATAAACAATTGATGTCATTTTAGTTGCATTTGGGTAGTTACAACGTCCTTGTAGGATTTGATTCTGAATACAATTCCAAATGTACACTATAGTCCCTAAACCCCTTTACAGCATTGGGGGTTGAATAATTTTGGACACAACTGTACATATATATACCCCGCCATTTGTAGATGCTATAACTTTTACATAAACCAATTAACATACAATTATTGGGATTTGTTTTTAGCACAGACATACAGCAGAATACATTTTGGCCTAAATTTAGGAAGAAATTAGATTTTATACATTTTTTATTGAATATGTTTTATAGCAAAAAGTAAAAAATACTGTTTTTTTTTTTTTTCAAAATTGTCGGTCTTTTTTTGTTTATAGCGCAAGAAATAAAAAAAAAAAAACAGAGGTGATCAAATACCACCAAAAGAAAGCTCTATTTGTGAGAAAAAAATAACATAAATGTACAGCGTTGCATGACCGCGCAATTGTCAGTTAAAGTAGCTCAGCGCGTTAAATCCTCTGGAGGGCAAGTGAGACAGCAGAGAGACCTGTGTGACCTGTGAGACCTGTATTGTTTACACACAGGTCTCTCCCCTTGTGAGCTTGGCCGATGATCACCGAGAGCCGGCTGGGAATGTCAGTCACCAGTTCCCAGCTGGTGATTCCCAGCCGGCACTCAGTGATCATCAGCCAAGAGCGCCACAAGCAGGGCGGCATGCGCGCAGGCGTTCGCCCACAACCCGGAAATGCAAATCACATATATATATATATATATATATATATATATATATACACACACACGTGATTTTGCGCAGCCGTGCCACCCTGTAGCAGTAGGGTGGATGCACTTACAGAGATAGAAACAACATTTGCAGTACTCATATAACCGCAACTGGGCAGGGAACCTGAAATTATTTAAAGGTAATGAACTGTCAAGTTTCTTTTCTTTATTCTGCTATGACTGATAGTTTGGAGATTGGGAGCCTTCTTTGATCTGGGAAACAAAGTGGAATTGGGAAGACAGTCCTGAAACTAAACTTGAAGGCATGAGGTTTTGGTGAGTGCCAGAATTTGGATGGAGGCACTTAAAACACTGCCGGAGAATGCTGGTGTGAAGATTAGGCTGAAAATTTAAAGATAATGATTTGGAATTTTTTCCACTGTATGAGATTTTGTACACTACACTAGGTGTTATTGTCTTTCGATCCTTGAAGAATTTAATTGATATCTTAAGTTGTTATTTGGATAGCACATTTTGTATTTTTTGTATTCAGTTATACTATGATGTAGATGACCCAGAACTAGCATTGAGATAAATAAGAAAACAATCACAGCTTTCCTGAAGGCTTCTACGATAAAACAGAAAACTAGATATTCATTCGAAATAGGATCAGTTGGGAGTTAAAGCAGAGCTAAAGGCTTTTTAGAACAGACTGCGTGCAGACTATTATCACAGAAGAAACAAACAATGTCTCTTTTGCGTTAAAATACACCTTCCTGCCTACTTGCAGTCTTCTGCAGCTTATATCGCTGACACTGTCCATGTATGCCATGATGACTGAGCATGTGTAGGAGTTACGTCATCCTGCGCAGGACAATGGAGATGCCCAAAGACTGCCACCGGGGGAGAAGATGCCGGCGCCAGCAAGAGACCTGGACCTTTAGAGAGGAGGTAAGTTTAGTTCTGCTTTAGGTATGTTAGTTGTCTCATTAGATCCGCAAGTTAACTGAAACAATTTTGAGGATAGGAATGAGGACGTTTACCTGGCATTCTGTACAAGACTCCGACCTTAGATGCTGTTCAGTAATGTGACAGTATCTAGTGCTTTGTAACAGTGACATGCATAATGAGACATTTATTTTGTGTCTTCAGTTATACATACCTATGTTATTGGCACTCACATAGTAGAGGTATGGTTTGACCTCCTTTGACCAGTCTGACACCGCTATTACCAGTTTGCTGAATGTAGCAAATGATTTTTTAAATTTAAACTGGCACCCATTAGGAATTCCATTGCTAAAGGTATAGTTAGAGCATGAACTTCCTGTAGGTAATAAATCATGAAACCTAAAAACAAGAGAAAAAGAAACACATTAAAGTAAATATTTGACCAAATAGATATTATAGCATAACTAAACCCAATAATAATGTAATATATTGCAGTTTACCAGTTCCTAGATGTTAGCTGCATTTTTGTTTTTTTTGGGTTAGGAACATTTTCAGCAAGTACAGAAAATAGCTGTTGAACTTGATAAAAATGCACTGCTCTTTTCACTTTATGTGAGCTGCACTATAATAAACGTTATGTTATGTAAACTACTACTCCCATCAACCACTCTGTAATGGAGATAAACAAAAGGAAGACATATTAGCAGTCCAGCCTGGGTAAAAACTATGGCTGCCTCAATAGATGTTTGCTGTATGCCGTGCATTACTCCCAAGCCACGCACAGGACATGCAAGGATACATGTCTCATTCTGTCAAGGATATGGTTTCATTCTGCCCAATATATTGTACATCTTGTTCTTTGTCTGAGTCTCTCCTATATGCATTTGTGCCAAACAGTCACATATAGTCTGTCACTACTGTAGAAGAACATTGGGCTGAGAGCAAACTCCCTTAGGCCCCATTCACACTTGCATGTTTCGGCATACGTACCAAAATGCGCATCATTACTTATTTCTTAATAATACCTCAAACACAACTAACAGACACGCATTTTCTCAAGCAAAAACTGCACCAAAATGTGCAATACAGAAGGTCACAAGGCTTATTACCCAAAAAAAAGGTTCCTGGGCTGCCCTCTACTGTCGCGTGACAAATGACCAAAAAAAGTGCATAAGCGCATCACACAGATGTGAATGGGGCCTTACTGCAAACATTTTAACTGTGATGATTGCATTACTTGTACTGTAATAATACTCTGGCATATGTTGAAATAACGTATGCCATAAGTAAGGGAATTTGCTGCCAGCCCATTGTTCTCCTATCGTAGGGAACAGACTAGAGGTAACTACTTCAGATATGGAAATTACTTCAGACGTGTGTGTGGGAGAATCGGATGGTGAACAGATTACCATTGTATTGGGCAGGATAAAACAAAGCATGCATACTTGCAGTTCCACACTGTCGTAATTTAACTGAGGGGGTAACGCGAGACATCTTCATAAAAGTAAAGGGTGTATATGATTGCAATTATGATTATGTAGTATTAAAGTGTTACTAAACCCAGGACCCTGTATACACTATATCTGGTCTCCCACAGTACACAGAACATGGAAATGCAATTATTATAGTAAATATAAACTCCTAAATATCTTTTCTCATCAGCAGTTAGAGCAGTCTTGTGACTTTTATCAGTGTCCAGCTCAGCACTGGTTAAAGCTTGTAGGAGGAGTTTGCATTCTCCTCTCACTGCCCTATGAGAGTGCGGGAACCCTGACCCTCTGTCTGGACAGTCCTGATTGGTCCTGTGCTGATCACATGCACTCTCCCAAGAAAAATAAAATTCTCTCTAGCAGTACACACCAAACTGAGCATGTACAGAGTGTCCCTGAGGCTCTGTTCCATCAGGAGATGAAATGGAGAATATGGAAGAAGGGAAACATTGGAGGAGACAGGATCAAACATCCTTTTTATATAATGCAGAGGATTAACCCCTAAGTTTCACAGTGAGTATAACAAGCATTATTTACTGCATATACAGACTGATTTTACTGTTGTGGGTTTAGTAATACTTTACAAATAAAGTAAATGTGAGCAGCTTGTATACATGGGTGAAACAATGAAACGTATTACAAAATTCCAGGTATGGATATGTTATACATAGTTACGTTAGTCCAGTTTTGACCAATGTAACTATGCATATACCATATTTGTGGGATCCCTCTAGAAGCTGGTAAATGACTGTAGTTCACACTGTCACTCTAGTGATCATCATTAGCTTTCAGGTCCTGTGCCGGGTGGCTGCCCTGCCGTAATGCGAGCATAGGAGGTTACTCGCTTGGCATGGGCACCATTCAGAGATTATATGTATATAATTGTAAACAATAAACAGTGTAGCGCTCAAAAAAATTATAATAAAGGCAGTATAAAGTCTATGCGATATCCATGGTGTTGTCTGGATTAGATGAAAACCTCCAGAGTAATTACTGCTTCAAAATAATAGCAATGCGCACTCACCAGAAACGCATAGATTATGCGTATGTAGGAATAATCATCCCAGATGTCAGATCCATCGAAGATCAAGTGGTGGGCATCCCTCTCACGGTGGGTCATCAAAGACTCCAAATCAGATCCAGAGGTCCCCTTAAGGTTAGTCAGGTAATCCACACTGGTAGTATTGATCCCTCTTCTGGATGGTATAGGCACCTTCTCTGTGGGGGTAATAGCTCCACAAAGGAGCCCCAAGAAACAGGTGCCAGAGATAGTGTAGTATGTTCTTAGATAATTTTATTGTCAAAAGCAGCAATAGGGCAGTATGCACATCACAACATATATTAGGAAGTGAAAGACAGCATTACTGACCCCAATAAAGATGGCCGCTGGGCCTCCTCGTGGCTCCGGCGGTAGGAATGACGTCACGCTCTGCACAGCCTGTACAGCCTCCCCTCTGATGATGTGCCTATAGCACGAAAGGCCTAAGGAGGAGCTGTGCAGAGCGTGACGTCATTCCTACTGCCGGAGCCACGAGGAGGCCCGGCGGCCATCTTTATTGGGGTCAGTAATGCTGTCTTTCACTTCCTAATATATGTTGTGATGTACATACTGCCCTATTGCTGCTTTTGACAATAAAATTATCTAAGAACATACTACACTATCTCTGGCACCTGTTTCTTGGGGCTCCTTTGTGGAGCTATTACCCCCACAGAGAAGGTGCCTATACCATCCAGAAGAGGGATCAATACTACCAGTGTGGATTACCTGACTAACCTTAAGGGGACCTCTGGATCTGATTTGGAGTCTTTGATGACCCACCGTGAGAGGGATGCCCACCACTTGATCTTTGATGGATCTGACATCTGGGATGATTATTCCTACATACGCATAATCCATGCGTTTCTGGTGAGTGTGCATTGCTATTATTTTGAAGCAGTAATTACTCTGGAGGTTTTCATCTAATCCAGACAACACCATGGATATCGCATAGACTTTATACTGCCTTTATTATCATTTTTTTGAGCGCTGCACTGTTTATTGTTTACAATTATATACATATATTTTGAAGGTATTGTGGTTACCTGGAGTGTTCTAGCTGCTGTATATATTCAAAGAGCGCTCACTACAATTTGTTTTATTAATCATTCAGAGATTGCCTTGCATTTTCTCAATGAATGCAAAGCATTCTCAAATTGGAAGAGGTGATGATGAGGGGCAGTGATGTCACACTCTCCATCTCATCGAATCAGAGAATGCCTTGCATTCATTGGGAAAACACAAAGCATTCTCTGAATGGCGCCCGTGCCAAGCCACCAACCTCCTGTGTTCACAGTGAAGCAGGGCAGCCACTCAGAGACCCAGAAGATTGCTAGGGCAGTGCCTACCACACTGATTTCTAGTTTCCAGAGGAATCCTACAGGTATATTATTAGTATATGATTAGTGAAACAATAAAACAGCGCAAAACATGAAATTAATCAAAAGTAATTATACACAAATCATAATAAATTCTGTGGTTATAAAATAAATGTCCAAAACCACCAAAATGAAAAAAAATATAACATTTGTGTCCAAATACAGAAAGTGATGAAACAAAAAACAAAGAAAGTCCCCTTTAAACTTGCAAACAGTGCTCCAAAAATTTTTAGGATAAGTTTAATACAGAGAAAAGACACACCACGGATCCACACCTTCCTGTAAATACTGATGTATTCCTCACTCACAATATTATCCTCCAATTCCCAGAGGAGGAGGGGCAAAACACGTAAGTCAGACATGTTTGGAGAGATTGTTTGAAGGTGATAAGCAGCCAAGCATACTTCATCCTTTTATAGGATAAACTGCGTGATTTAGCCTGTTGAGGCTGGAGACGGAGGTGAGCGCATGATAGAGCTGTATTTATGCTGCAAAGGTTTTTGGAACCTGGAGTGTATTCATCTAATTAGCACAGATTTCTCAAAAAGAAAGAGGACTCTTACATATCAGTCTCTGGATATACAATGATACATTTATTTCCATAGTATAAAGGGATTGTAAAAGCACAGTGGACATTTGTTTTTTTCACATTTTGTTTTTTTCACACTTTATTTATATTAAATTTTATTTTAGTTTATTTTTTACACGTAATCAATGTGTTTTTGATGATAATAATAGAGGAGCGCAGCACGATATTTATCTATATATAGGTAAGTCGGACGTACTTCCGGGTTACTATGTTGAGTGCGTGACGTCATATCTGGTGCTGCTAGTTTGGTTTACTTTCTGGAATCCGTTTTACACTGGGAAGTTTGTTTTGGAGGATTTTATCAATTGGTGACTTATTTCAAGTTATAATGTGAGTAGATTGAGCACTATTTTATTCAATTAAAAGTCTTTGCAATATTGCAGTATTGGTTCTCCTTTGTTTTCCTATATAACACATCGTTATGAGAGGAAATCCCTTTTGAAGATGGATGTAAGGAAGCTCTTGTATATGGAGAAGGCTATGGAGAGGAAATCTTCCCTGGGAATTGGAGGATAATATTGCATCAATAAAGTGCAATTTATTCTTATCTCTGGTGAGTGCGGAATACATCAGTATTTACAGGAAGGTGTGGATCCGTGGAGTCTTTTCTCTGTTTTACACTTATCCTAAATTTTTTTTGGAGCACTATTTGCATGTTTAAAGGGGACTTTCTTTGTTTTTGGTTTCATCGCTTTTTGTATTTGGACACAAATTTTATATTTTTTTCATTTTGGTGGTTTTGGAAGTTTATTTTATAACCACAGAATTTATTATGATTAGTGTATAATTACTTTTGATTCATTTCATGTTTTGCTCTGTGTAACGGACATGTAAAATTTATTGTAACGGACATGTAAGATTTGAATGGAAATATGGTATCATAGCCATAACAGGTTGAGTAGATTAGATTATGTCAGGCCCTTTCATTGCAAAGGTGTGTGCAGGAACAGTCTGGAAATTAAGGATGAATATTGAGCCCCTGGGCAGTAGGGAAATGAATAGATGGTACAAACAAGGGGTCATCAATTGATCTGGGATACAGATGTGTATGTATACACAATGATTCAATAGGCCTTACAGACTCAATCATCATTTAGCATCAATAAGCATTAATTAGTCTAAAGCCAGATTCCTGGATGTGACACCTTTTGTGTGTCAATCAGGTTATCACTTTCTGGGAAAACCAGTTTGGAGCTAAGTGACAGCAGACAGACTGTCTGCCTTATGTGGAAAGCTCTATAGGGAATACTTTATAATTTATAAAATATATTTTATAATTTTATAATTTATAAAGGAGTGGTGGCTAATTCCTAAAATGAATATTGGAGTTGCTTGCAACCGTATGGAGAAAACATGAAAGAACTTGCAGTCACATTGTCTTGTCCTTTAACTTACTGTTTAGGTTGTGAATTCACTTGTCTACAGCTTTCCTCACCACTTGTCCTGCATAGAATGGAAACAGTATGTCATATTAAAAATATAAAAAATATGTATACCATATGTGTGTGTATATATATATATACACACACACATACTGTGTGTATATATATATATATATATATATATATATATATATACACACATACATACATACATACACTCACACACACAAAACATGTATAGTATTTCTACAGCATACAAAGACAAACTTCCTTTGGCTCTCCTTGTTGAGCCTGCCTCTATCTTCTTTGTGGAGAGCTTAAAATGTATCTCAATCTTTCTAGCAAATATAATATCATAAATAAGGAAGGTAAAGCAAACAACACCTATTACCTTTCTGTTTAAGCATCCTTTGTGCCCAACCACAGATATTGATAAAATCTAGTTTCTATAGGCGGACACAAAGAGGGGGATTACAAGACATGCAAACTGAAGTCAAAGCTGAGACCTGCTAGCCTGTGCAGAGACATGTTCACTTCATACCAACCAAAAAATCAGGCTGTAGTCGACATCTGAAGGAGCATCTAGTCCTGGCTGCCAGGTACATTGAACATGTTCCAAATAATACCAAATGCAGCTGAAGTTTCTCACTGAAGTATTCGGATCACCTGTCAAGCATAAGTAAATTAATACCTGTGAGTGTCTACTAAAATTATGCACTTTCAATTGCAAAATATAATAGGATGTATTCATTTGAGTAGGAAAATTATTTAACCAAAAGTTCCATTCTATTGCTATTAATAGGGCGTTTTCTGAGCATGGCAAACCTATGGCCCCATGTAATCAGAGTGAACATGTGTGGACTTATTGACAGCATAAGTTGTGAGAACATACTCAACGCAGCGCCTTTCCCACACATCCTGGTAGTGTCTTCCTCTAGAATCTTGTAGTTCAGTGCCCAATCCATCAGCAATAGTGATAGGAATTGGGCTGAACCCAGTGTAAACTGACACATGAGAGCAGGCCACCAGCCCAATCAGCTTTGGCCAAGAACTCCTGGCAGCCACATGTAACAAAGGGGCAGAGATACTGTTAACATCATTGACCTAACCTGGACACACAGCCATATTTATTCGATTGTCCAAATGTGGCCATATTATGTCAATGAAGTCACCAGCATCCCCGTCCTTTATATGTGACTGTAGGGCAGGGAATTTCCCAACTTCAACCAATTGGGCTGGTGGTCTGCTATCATGTGGGATTCTGCTGAACTTGGTTTGGCCCGAACCTTAGCTCATCGCTTTCTTAGCAACCTATCTTTAGATCATTAGTCCTTGTGGAGAGAATTCTTATGGCTATATAACAGATAGCATAAGAAAGCTGCTATTTGCATAACTGGTCCCGAAGAGTACAGGGTGGCATTGGTTGTACATATCTTTAAGTTTATCATTTACATATCATAGTACGCAATGACAAACTATATCAGCGGTTCTTAACTGCTCATATCATATCCCTTTGTAGTAAAGCAATCAACAATGGAGCTACGGGACTGAATCTCTGAATTATTTAACAAAAAAACAACAGGACTGTGCACAACTGAACCTGAATTTAAAGAGGAGAAATTGATATGATACATCAGATGACATGTGGGTGACATATACCTGTTTGCACAAAAACCTCATAAGTAGTTGCGCTGGTGCTTTTGACAGTCTGGTGAATGGGTACTGGGGTTCATATTAGAACCTTCAATGGGGGTGGGTTATCACAACAAGGTTAAACAGTATTAAACCCAAAAAACAAAAAAGTATTAAATTGAAGCTCACTAATTCTTAGATGTGGTGGATGCATTAGTTTTCTTTATTTAGGCTTTTTTACTTTACTTTCACCTGGTGATCCAGCCAAATCTGTTATTTTTTCATTTTAACAGACCAAACTGTCCAGGCAAAGTAGCTGTTAAAGGGTTGAAAAAAAATCATTTAACAATAACAGGGGTGCTTACAATGGTCAGCTTTTATTCATTTATGAAAAACCTTTATTCCAAAAGAAAAAAAAAACTGTTGCTGTAACTGCTTAAAAAGTGTTAGCTGAAATTGAGCTTCAATTTGTTAGCCAAGTTCATCTAAATCTGCTAGTCCAGCACTCCCCTCTCCCCAGAGTGACAATGCTGTTGTCCAAAAGTGTCTGCTTTACTACATCATCCAAAATGGAGCCACCATACTAATGTACACACGATAAGAAAATCGTACAAAAATTTTTGCGGAACCATTGATCAAACGATTTTCTCTTCGTTGATGAGCAGGATGTTTTAACCGATAATGATATTGTGAACAAACAAATCTGGTTAAACAACAGTGAAAAATATTGTCGTTTCGCATACAAACGACCAATTTTCTATGCGTTGGTATGACAGTCGTATGAAAAAAAAAATCTATCAAGCGCTATCATGCGTGAGCTGAAACAGAAGATGACCCAGATGTTTATGTGCAAGGAATCTTCGTAAACACGAATGAAAAATCCAAATGTTAAAAGTAGATTGTCCTAATGAGATAATGAAACCAGAATTCTGCATATTATATTTTATGTATCACTATTTATGTATATAGGTAATGTAATAAGTATATTTTACTCATTGCTGGTAATTGTTGTGTATATCGCTCGTTCTGGCCAGAAGGGCGTTGCTACAAGGTCACACGCACACTGCATCACTTCCACTTGTACGGAAGATGTCAACACTATGTATTGCCCGACGAATGATTTTTTTAGATTGGTTAATGTGAGCCACGATTTCGACCAACGAACGAATGCTTCTCGGTCATCGGATGACCAATCGGTCGATTTTCTAATCGTGTATTCCCACCTTTAGGATTAGTATGCTGAAATACTGTACATTTTTTGGGGGGGTCTAATACCACTTTAAGAATGATAACATATGGATATAATATATGTTTTGTGCAATATATATTAGCTTCAAATTCTCCATATAGGTTTGTATCTGTCAAGATATAGGGAGCTGGCTCTGCTGACTTGGGTGCATGCATGTTCCACGCATTTAACTTTAGTGTTTAGTCACTGTCATAAAACAAGTATGCCTGTATTAGGTGCACCAACACCAGATGAGCACATGCTTGTTTTATGGCAGGAACTCATCACTGACACAACACAAAGAAGAACAAATGAAGATGGTGACTTCCCAGCATGCAGTTATCCAAAACAAGTCAGCAATGGCAGCACCAATATTTCTATTTTGGCAGGTTTCCTTTAAACCCAAATTGAATACTCTGTATTTATTGCGTGTAAAGCACTAATAGATGTTGGCTTCTTTTATATTTTCAATGAACTAGTGTTTTCCAGCTACAGTTAAAATGCCCAATGCTGACAGCACACTGGCTATCCAGACCATTGCTCATAGGAGCATGAGTGCTGTTGACTAGAACACCATGCAGATGGTATGTTGGACCTCTGCTCTCTATGTTGAGCAGCATTCTAGCCAAAGTTCATTAACAATATCCCCGACAACACCTTGGCATGCCTCACCAGGCTTTTTTTGTGGCATTGGCACAGTATAGGCTTCTTTCTGGCAACCATGCAGCTCATTTTTGTTCCAATATTATCGAATTGTGCTCCTTAAAAACAACCACTCTGTCCTTTTCCAGTGCAGCCTCTATTTCCTGAGGTTACCTATGGTTTTCTCTTTGTATCCCAAACAATTCTTCTGGCAGTTGTGGCTGCATTCTTTCTTTATCTACCTGACCTTAGCTTGGTATCAAGAGATCCCTGAACTTTCCACTTTTTAATAACATATGGTACTGACTGGCATATTCAAGGTTTTTATATCCTTTTCCAGCTTTATAAAATTCCATTACCTTGTTATGCAGGTCTGTTGACAGTTCTTTCTGCTCCCCATGGCTCAGTATCTAGCATTCTCAGTGCATCCACACAGAGTGTGTCTGTACCAAGGCCAAACATTCCAGGGTATGTAAACATTTGATCAGGGCTATTTGGGTGATTTCTGTTATTATTCTAATTAATTGGCTCACAGATTTTTTTGTTTTATTTAAAGCATCATCTGGAATAGGAATTTTAATCTTGGTATTTTTGTTTTTGTTCTGCATCACCTAGAGTTGAAGACACTGCAGCTTTTCTCATTATGGCACTGACTTTGCTAGGGTGATTTTAGTGAAAGAACTTAGAACTCAGTTTGAGAAATGACATGACAGAACACACAGATAAAAGATATCAGGAGCTAATTCAGGATCTTAATATGTACAGTCTGGAGGAAAGAAGGGAAAAGGGAGACATGATTGAAACCTTTAAATACATCAAGAGAGTGAATAAGGTTCAGGAGGACAGCATTTTCAATATGAAACCAAGATCAAGAACACTGGTCCATGACCTGAAATTAGCAGGATGAAAGTTCAAAAGTAGTCTTAGAAAGTATAGTGAGTTTGTCAACAGTAAATGGATTTAACCGCCTACTGCCCGCCATATAAGGAAGTGACAGACGGGCCATGGTTCTCTTGTCCATATCACGTCCTCCCACTATAGCTACGCACGCGTGCCCCCGGGGGGTGAGCAGCGCAGAGATCACAGTAAAGCACCGATGACGTAGGCTCTATAATGTGATCAGCTGTGTCCAATCACAGCTGATCGCATGTAAATAGGAAATGCCGGTTATCGGCAGTCCTTGCCTCATGCTGTAAGCAGCATTCCTCAGAGGGGACATGTACACTGATCATCAGTGCCCTGATCATCAGTGTAGCCCCATCAGTGCCACCTGTCAGTGCCCATAATTGCACCTGTCAGTGCCCATCAATGCTACATATCAGTGCACATCCATGCCACATATCAGTGCCCATCAGAGCTGCCTTTCTGTGCTGCCTATCAGTGTTTGTCAGTGTCGCCTATCAGTGCCCGTCAGTGTTATATATGAGTGTTGCCTTTCAGTGCCCACCAGTGATGCCCATCACTGCAGCCTCATTAGCGCACATCAGTGAAAGAGAAAAATTACTGTACTTATTTACAAAATTGTAAAACGGAAAATAAGAAAAAAAACTTTTTTTTAGTTTGTTTAGCAAAAAAATAAAAAAACTCAGTGGTGATTAAATACCACCAAAAGAAAGCTCTATCTGTCTCAAAAAAAATTACCGTATATACTTGAGTATAAGCCGAGTTTTTCAGCACATTTTTTGAGCTGAAAAACGGCCCCCTCGGCTTATACTCGAGTCAACGTCTGCAGATGGGGGGGCGCGAGGCTCCGTCAAGGGGGGCGCGTACCGGGGTGGGCAGAGGGCTGCTGTCTCTTACCTGGCTCCCACGATGATCCATCCAGGAAGCACTGCTCCTTCCGTCACTCCGGCCACTCCCTCACTCCTGCCGCTCGGCTCCGCCTCCTCACCGGTGATTGGCCGCCAGAACTGTAGCTCAGGAAAGGTACACAGGCGGCCAATCACGGGCGAGGAGGCGGAGCCGAGCGGACCCGCGAAAATCGAGTGAGGGAAAAGCCGGTAAGTGTGCAGTGCAGAGGTGCTGCTGCAACCACATATGCTGGCTGCAGCAGCACCATACTGCAACAGGGGTCAGCAAGTGTCATTGGTGTCAGTGGGAGGAATAGTGCCCCATCATTGGTGTCACTGATACTAATGATGGGGCATTATTCCTCCCACTGACACCAACGATGGGGCACTATTCCTCCCACTGACACCAATGATGGGGCACTATTCCTCCCACTGATACCAATGATGGGGCACTATTCCTCCCACTGATATCAATAATGGGGCACTATTCCTCCCACTGACACCAATGATGGGGCACTATTCCTCCCACTGATACTAATGATGGGGCATTATTCCTCCCACTGACACCAACGATGGGGCACTATTCCTCCCAGTGATACCAATGATGGGGCACTATTCCTCCCACTGACACCAATGATGGGGCACTATTCCTCCCACTGACACCAATGATGGGGCACTATTCCTCCCACTGACACCAATGATGGGGCATTATTCCTCCCACTGACACCAATGATGGGGCACTATTCCTCCCAGTGATACCAATGATGGGGCACTATTCCTCCCACTGACACCAATGATGGGGCACTATTCCTCCCACTGACACCAATGATGGGGCACTATTCCTCCCACTGACACCAATGATGGGGCACTATTCCTCCCACTGACACCAATGATGGGGCACTATTCCTCCCACTGATACCAATGATGTGGCACTATTCCTCCCACTGACACCAATGATGGGGCACTATTCCTCCCACTGATACGGCACTATTCCTCCCACTGACACCAATGATGGGGCACTATTCCTCCCACTGATACTAATGATGGGGCTTATACTCGAGTCAATAGTTTTTCCCAGTTTTTTGTGGTAAAATTAGGTACCTCGGCTTATATTCGGGTCGGCTTATACTCGAGTATATACGGTATAAAAAGTTTGTTTGGGTACAGTGTTGCATGAGCACGCAATTGTCATTTAAAGTGCGACAGCGCTGAAAGCTGAAAATTGGCCTGGACAGGAAGGGGGTAAAAGTGCCCTGTTGGCAAGTGGTTAAACAAGTTGGGACAAACATAGATCTATACTCAAAAAAGTAAAAAAAAAAATGTATATACATAAAAAAAAAAAATTGGGGCAAACAGTGGACCATTTTGTCTTTTTTTCTGCTGTCACTCTTTTATGTTTCTATGTGTATGGATGATTGATAGTTTTTATAAGGAGTTTTCACCTGCTCAATATATTTACACACCATGTATATTTCATGCAGGGCTTTTTTTCAGTGGGAAGAAGGGAGGGATGCAGCTCCGGCACCTCCAGCACTGACTCTATATAATTGCAAGGGGTGCTGGGGTGTGCTGCAGGGTCTATTGCTGCTGGGGGTTAACACCTGAGTTAACCCCTTCAAGACCAAAATCCCTGTAATCAGGGTTTTGAGGCTCTTCCCATCCAAAACGAATCTCCAAAATTCCAGGATTTAGTAATCCAGAGAGTTCTGAAAACTAGTCCTCTCCAGTGATACTATCCAGGAACCCCTCTCTTTCTGCATGGGTGAGATCCCCTGAGAACTCAACATTACCTTCAAATCATCCCCTTGAAGGGATCAAAACCCAAATAGTGGGGAAATACACCTGCCTTACAGAACCCAACCCTTCAGCACTGACTGTATATAATAGCAAGGGGTGCTGGGGTGTGCTGTAGAGTCTATTGCTGCTAGGGGATTTATTGTTCCTGGAGGTCTATTGTTGCTGGTGGGGGATCTATTGCTGCTGAAGTTGTGTCTTTTGTTGCTGGGTTGTCAGTTGTTGCTTGGAGGGGTCAACTACTGAGTGAGGGGGTCTATTGATGCTGGTTGGTGGGAGATCTGTTGTTGCTGCCAGGGGTCTATTGTTGCTTGGGGGTATTTTGTTGGTGGTCCATTGTTGCTTGAGGGATCTATTGTTGCTGGCTGCACAGGATCTATTTTACTGCTTTTCTGTTAACATTAACAAAATTTCATACAAAATGATACTGGGTTCTGTATTCTCTAAAAGGGTGATACTGGGAGGTGGGTGAAACCAAGGAACGGTGATCAGAGGTGGGTAAAGGGTGGAGACAATGGGTGACTCGGAAAAGTCGAGTTCCTGCTCCTATTCTGACTTCATGTAATCATGTTTTATAATTAAGCGCTGCACTTTTTGCCCCATTGAATGTATACAGTTCATCTAGAGGGACTTTTTTCCCTCAACAAGAATGGAGTTACACTTGAAGGGCTCATTCACACCAGCTACCCTGGGAATGTGCTAAACACCTTTTCACAATGACCAATACCGTCTCATGGCAAAGCAGAAAGCCTTGTTCCATATGAAGTCACAACGTCAATCGCAATGCCATTGTGTGAATAGAATGAAAAATGTTACTTGTGATATTTCAAGCAAGATCTAACGAGAAAGAAAAAAAGCAAAAACACAATGAACCGGGATCAGTGCATCAACACTATTTGCTTCCAGCGTACACCAGTGCCTGTGCGATAAGCCTGGTTTGCTGGTGTGAATGAGCCCTATGACAACTTATGATTGATAAATACCAATTTAAACACCTTTTACCTTTTGCTAGCTGTATAGCCAGAGATGTATTTTTACTGACAATGTTTGTATTGTTACACTCAGCTTGAACAAATAAGATAATTTCTCCATTTAAATCAAGTTTTTCAACATGTGCTGCAAAATGTGGAGTCTTCCCTCTTCGTTGTGCCTGAAAAACAGAAGATTTCATTATCTGATCGCTTATCTACATCAAATGTTTCCTTTTCACTCTCTGACATGGATTTTATACAGAGTACATTCCAAGAATCCTAAAGGTGACCTACAAAGACTGATGAAATACATACTCATTTACATGCCATTGAAAAGTTTACACACTAATCCCTGCCATTATATATACACAGATCAGCCATAAGATTATGACCACTTACAAATAAAGTGAATAACATTGATTATTTTGTTACACAGACATCTGAATGTGAGTTGAGTTATTATATATTGGGCAGCAAGTAAACATGTTATCCCTAAAGTTGACACACTGAAAGCAGAAAAATGATCAAGGATAAGGATTTAAGCGGCTTTGAAAAGGGCCAAATGCTAATAGCCAAAGGACTGGGTCAGGAAAACACCAAGACTGCCGTTCTGGTTGGATGCTCCTGGTCTGCAGTGTTCAGGACCTAGCAATAGTGATCCAAGAAAGGAAAACCGGTGAACCAGTAATAGGGTCATGGTGGCCAACGCTCATTGATATACATATGGAGCCAAGGTTGGCCTGTGTAGTCCGATTCGAAAGAAGAGCTACTGGAGTTCAAATTACTGAAGTTAGCACAGGAGGGGCAGAGCACTGAACAGTGACTGACAAAAAATGGTTCATATGTCTTGTTCTCACAGCAATAAGAAGGAAGGTAATGGGGCACTGCCACCATACTGGTCCTGCTCTGGGGTTCTGGGGTTTCCTGCTGGCTTCAGGAGGATTTCAGAGCTCAGCTACCATTGCTCAACCCCAAGCTGAGTTCACCCTGCTCACTCAGGTATCCATCTCTGACTGTATCCTCTTCTTTGTTTTGGCATTGAGGGAAGATCAGAGTTATAAACTACCCCAAGCCAATTTTCTGAAAACATAATAAGCTGAAAGGTCATTCAACTCCCCAATGCCAACTTGTAAGTTAAATATATATTTATGGTGTTTTAAGTATTAAAGCATATGTCAGGACAAACTATTTTTCTCTAAGTTTTGGACAGAGTGGGGAGGGGTAAGAACCACTGTAGGGTTCTTACCCCATGCACCATTAGAGAGATTTCCCCTTACTTCCTATCCTGCTGACCACGTTTTATCAGACAGGAAGTAATAAAATCTCTCTAACAACAACGTCGACAGAAAAACATGTATTCTTAGTAGAGCAGGAGGAGGCTAGAACTCGTTAGATTTTTATTTCTGTATGTAAAAAGTTGTGTAAATTTCCTGGTACTCATGCCGTAGGTGATGTTTACCAGCACCTGCATGTCTGATGTATTTCCCGGGCGCTAAAATTTTGCATTAAAACATTGACAGCATTAAGCTACATATACCCTTGGACGGGCATATGTAGCTTAATGCTGATGCAAAGAATTATCAGCGGTTATAATACAGTTGCATACAGCCATTCACTTGTATGGTAGGCTGTACACACCATGTGTGGTTCCCTGGACATGGGAAAGCACCAGGAGATTTATGTTCAGCATAAATAAATACCTAGAACAGTCCTTGGGCATGGACCGTTAATTTCTCTAATGGAGCCCTGGAGAGCAGTAAAAAATAGACAAAGGTTGTAATCCTTCTTCACCCTAAAGCAAACTAAATATGTTTTGGCTTAGCATACTATTTAAAGTATAAATTCACCTTTTTCACCAAAAAAAAAGTATGTGAAGGTGGGTGCAGTTTCTGGTCTCCAAACAAATAAGTCCATGGCCCTCAATGTGACAAAAACCAAAGTGCTACTTGACCACCTTAAGAACATCTTCTGTTTATATAGAAATACACCCATATCCCTTATTTGGGAATCCAACTTACCTCTACCATGGGACAATTATATAGTTTCAACTATCTTCTTCTTTACAAAAAGCTGAAGGCTGATTTGCACCATTGGCCTATGTATGATCTATTTTGGCTGGGTAGGATTAATACTATCAAAATTACCTAGCTCCCCAGAATCCTATACTATTTTCATTCACTTCCAATTCCCATTATCCTTCCTGACCTGCTAAAATTTGAAGCCAAAATTACTCCATATGTTAGACTACTTGGTTTGGTGTAAGTTATGTCAGAGGCCACATACAGTATTTTCACACCCACCCTCGTACATTCCTTTGGTCTGTGGGACAAGCTATGACACAATAAGAACATTACATCCTATTTTTGCCCTCTAGCGCATATCTATAAAAAACCCTCTTCCCACCTTTTTTGGTTACTAAAGCATTTTTCTGGTGGTTAGATAGGGGTTGTATAGAATTGAAAACATTTTCACCCAAAGGAAGAGCTTTTATCTTACTGCACTGTAAAGATAACTTGGGTATGCTTCTCTGAGATTTTCTGGGTTTTCATATTTCTCATTTCATGCACTCTATATGACCCGAGTCTTCTGATAGGGTATTACATACTCCCTACAAAAAATAGTGAACTCAGGATCTGGGCTGTTACTGGGTCCCTACATGGCAGACTGGGATAGTAATCTTTTAGTTGATAGAGAACTGGAGCATTGGCATAAGTGTTGTTTACGCTATTTCAAAGGTATTCTAAATGTTGTCTTGATTGAAGCTAATCTTAAATTGCTCACAATATGGTACATAAACCCTACCTGCCTCTCCAAAATGTATCTGAATGCTTCTTCATTATGTTTTCAGGGCTTTAATCTTTTAGGGACTATTTACTATGTCTGATGGGAATGCCCTAGAATTCAGGGCTTCATTGGAGTATCTGTTCCACAATTATCCCAAATTGCCCTTCTTAATGAGCCTATTGATAAACTCTTCCACAATACTCAAACTGATTTTTTTTTATATTGGTGGCCCAGATGACTAATGCAAAGGCTTAGAAACAACTCTTGGTGTCTCTTGTGCAAGCAAATTGGAAAATATACTGGATCATGGTTCACACAAATATTGTTAGCCTCTTCGATAACAATGTAAAGCAATTTGAAAAAACCTGGAACCCTTGAGCCCGATACATTAAGATTTACTTACTGTTAAATGGCTTTAGTGGGAGTGGATGTCTAGGTCCAGGTTTTGTCTTTTCTAAAAAGCAATGGTCTTCTTCTCCTTCTTTCCTTAGCAATGCCAAGGTGGATCAAAGAGATTCTGATTGGTCAAATCTGTCCAATACCAGTACGTGACCAATCAAAATCACTCTGATCCATCCTGGAAGAAGACCATGGCTTTCAAATTTCCAGACCCCTGCACCAGCTGTGTTGGCAGTGTTACCTAATCATCCATAGATGTAAGTGCAGCAAGGACCAGGAGGGTTGGGTATACAGTTTTCACCTTCATTTTTTGTGAAAAGGCGAACTTACACTTTAAATACCTTTGTATTAATTGTTTTACATCCAAACACACACATAATAACATTCCTACTAAAAAAACAACATATGGAACATATTACGTAGCTGTATCTCTACCAAATAGATAAGTGACAGGAGAGAAGAAAGTATACAGCATAAGGGAAGGACGGATAAAACGTAAGCATTACCAATCCGATGCCATTACTATATCTTATAGAGCAGTTAGCTGTGTTTTCAGAGGGATTCCACTTCAAAAGAAGACAAAACATTCCATCCATTCCAAAAGTGATGTTGGTTGGTGGGGGGAGGTAATCTGTATGGAAATAGAAGAAATTTGTATATCACGGCCACATGTTTCTTGATGTAATAAGTTATAAATAATAGTTTTTATATCAATAAACCCATTTACGCTTCATATGAACTTCTCATATGGTTAAAGCTGCAGTGTACTTACTTTACTACACTAGGGACATGATGTCCTACATACTGCTGGCTACTTTCGTAGAAATCCTCCCTTCACTGATGTGGGATCATCCTCACAACTGGGAACTTCCAGCACTGTATGAGTTAAGAGCAGCGACTGTGACATGGAAGGGCTCCCTCTCCTTCTTGCCCCCTACTTTATTAAAATAGAACTTTTATTTTTTAATTTTGGATAGATTAAGAGAGGGTTCTAGCCCCTGTTAGGTTTTTTTTTCTCTGTGACAGGTATTCTAATCCCTCTACAGTGTATCCAAATCTACAAAAAAATTTTGCCTTTACTTATATTTTAACAAAATGTTCTATGAACGGAGGAGGGGATTCTGTCACTCATCCACCCCTCCCATATTCACAGGATATGTTGTACATTACAAGGAGATTTCTTAATGGAGGACGGAGGAGGAATGTGGCATGGTGAGCATCAGGAGACTTTCACAGCCATGGTCACTGATCTTAACCCATGCAGCTAGGAGGAGGATCTGACATCAGTGAGGATGTTATTAGAGGTATGTCCCTGGTGCAGTGGAGCAAAAAAATAAATAAACAAAATAAAAATGTATTTGCCTAATGAAGTGTAACTGACTGTAGCAAAACCATGTAAGGCAAGCACTCTTTCCACCGTCGCTGCAGCCTTCATAACAATTCTAAGCAAGCATCCACTATACTCTTATTACTCTCCTCCCTTAACTCCATAAGTCAGTACACAAGAAGCCACATACACACTGACATATTCCCAGATCGCAGATAGTGTGAGTTCAGAGCATACAATAAAATACACAAGAACATACACAGAGAAAAAAAATTAATAGTGTAACATACACTTTAAGCAGGGGTGGGGTGCAGATTTTATGCAAAGGTGTACCAGGAGGAGGTAGATAAAGTTGCAAAGATTAGCAGAGAGTCTGGGGAAATGGGGGGGGGGGGTAGGGGGTCACAGCAAATATCCGTTACATTGCTGGTAAGTGTAAATATATCAAATACATTTGTGGTCTGTGTTATTATTATTATACAGGATTTATATAGCGCCCACAGTTTGCTCAGCGCTTTACAATATAATGGGAGACAATACAGCAACAATACAGTTTAATACAAGAGGGATAGGAGGGCCTGATCCTTGGAGCTTACAATCTAGGTGAGTTAATCTCATTACATTGGGGCTCAGTGTAGAATTCCTTTATTACACCTGTGGTCAGTGTGAATGCCTCCCTTGCATTAGTGGTAAGTGTAAATCCTCCCTTACATGTTTGGTGTGAAAGCTCCTACTATATTAGTGCTCAGTATAAATCCCCTCTTACATTGGTGGTCCGTGTGAATGCTCCTATCAGTGCTCCTATCAGTGTAAATCCCCCTTACCTTGGTGGCCAGTGTAGAAATCCCCCTTTATTTTGGTTGTCGGTATAAAATCCCCCGTTACATTGGTGGTCAGTATAAATTCTCCATTACATTGATGGTCAGTGTAAATGTTTCTATTACATTAGTGGTCAGTGCAGGGGCGGACTGACAACTCATGGGGCCCCCGGGCAATAGGGGATCATGGGGCCCCTGTGTCCTTGCCCAAACTCAAAAAAGCCTATGAAAAAGGTACCAGGGGCATCTCATGGGGCCCCCTACTGACCCCGGGCCCTCGGGCAGTGCCCGAGTTTTCAAATGGTCAGTCCGCCCCTGGGTCAGTGTAAATCCCCCATTTCATTGGTGGCCAGTGTGGAAATCCCCCTTGTATTGGTGGTTGGTGTCAAATTTCCTGTTACATACTGGTATAAATTCCCTATCACACTGGTGGTCAATATAAAATTTCCCCTTGCAAAATTTTCAGTGCAAATTCCCCCTTACATAGTAGTCATACATTGGTAGATAAATGTTGATATTACATAACTGGTCAGTGTAAATGCTTCTATTATATTGTTGGTTGGTGTAAAAGCTTTTTTATTACATTGGTGGGCAGTGTAGAAATCCCCCTTTATATTGGTGGTTGGTTAAAATCCCCCATTACATGGTGGTTGGTGTAAATCCCCCCTTATATTCGTGTTCAGTGTAAATTCCCCACTACATACAAGTAAACAATTTCCAGCTTTGATCTACATGATTCAGAAAATGCCACATGTAATGCTTCCTTAAATAATTTGGAACATTGTAAGATGTGAAACAAGCATAAAATAGCTGCCTCACTGACACACATGGCTTCAAATAATAGCAACAGTCCAAATTTTATGTAATTCACAAAATTAATCAAAAACAAAAAAAAAGAAAGACAACGTTGTCTCACAAAATACCTTAAATGACATCACTGTGCCCAAAAAGAGGTTTGCAGGACTCACATGAGGGTTAAACGCGGTCACAATGGACTCTAAAGTCAAGACTCCCTAGAAAAATTGTAAAGCTGTTTCCCCATGAACGTTGGTGTGTTCAACAAGTGGCATTTTTCAGAGGCATGGATTGCTTGCCAAGGATAAGCTCAGGATAACCTCAGGCGGCAGTGCAAGTCTAATCAGAAAGAATCAGTGAGCTGGTTTATGGGAACAAGTGGGCGACATTGATGAGACATGCTGATTTAACAAACCCGTTTGCCTGTTGCTTTGATCTTAGTTTCCTGCTCTTTTTGATCTTGCTTGAGCCGGCCTCTTTCCATACCATGGTCTTCTACCTGCTTGCTTGCTTTACTCACTGTGCAGCCACGCTACACCCTAATTGACTGTTGAACTGTCATCCTATGCACCTGCCATTCCTTCAAGTTTGCATAGAAGCAGATATTATTTAATGCCTAAGCTGTGCCGAGCCATGACTTCCTTTTTGAGCCGCACATTATGATCATGGAGATCTGTTCACGAACTGCCTATGTTATATACTGCTGTCTGCATTTGAATACATAAAAGTCTGTGTATTTGTATCCTTGGAAATCCACATACAGTCAATTTAATGGCTAGACAACTAACCTATATGGAACACAGCTTTTGATATGATGATATAATCTCTCTGCAACTTCATATTGGTTATATGAACTGTGGTGCATCCACTGGTAGTCACGACTTAGCATGGCATACCTTTGTCTCGTAGTGCAAGATCATCTGCAGGTTCTTGCTTGATTATATGGACATTGATATGCAAATAGTTATGCTATTATGCTAGTTTTAAATACTGCCTTTGCTATGAATCAAATCCATTTACCATGTTGCCAGTTCATAGGGTAACAGCTTTGCAATTTCTCTAGGGGGTCTTGACCTTAGAGTTCATTGTTACCACATTTAACACCCATGTGAGTCCTGCAAACCAATTTTTGGGCACAGTGATGTCACTTTTTGGTATTTTGTGAGAAAACGTCCTATTTTAATTGGAAGGGTGAAGAGGTATTGTCTTTCTCTTTCTCTGTTTTTGATTAGTTTTATGAATCTGCAACATTTTCAAAATTCTCCCCTTTCTGACCAATGACACCACAAAAAAACGTATCCACGTCTTGGTTATATCCCGCCTTGATAACTGAAACTCCCTCCTCACTGGTCTACCATTGCACAGGTTATCCCCCCTTCAGTCTATTATGTATACTGCCGTTAGACTCATACACCTTACCAACCGATCAGCGACTGCTGCCCCTCTCTGCCAATCCCTTCACTGGCTTCTACTAACCCAACGTATAAAATTCAAAAAATAGTAACCACAACATACAAAGCCATCCACAACACTACCCCTAGCTACGTCACTAACCTCATCCATATGTATGTCATAGATGGATCAAAATTCAGACAGTTCTTGCTGAACTGGTTGAACTTCCATCTATGGCCAACTTACTGCATATGTAAACCCTCACTTTGTAAAACAACCCATACAGTTTAAAATATAAATGAAAGGCAAAACATTTGTTTATACTGCACATATTAAAAAAACCAATATTAATACCTTTTCCCCCCCTTGGTTATAAATGATCACATACCCTCTGTTCTCAGCTGCATAAGGAGCTCAGGGAGGAGAAACAGCAGCATGCTGGTCTTCCCAGTGAATGGCTGAGTGAGGGTGGGGGGTATATCAGCACAAGCCTGATCATTGGAGGAGAGCAATCTGAGTTCTCAGCTGTGCTTTCCTGCCTAGTGTGGTCAGTTTTTAAAAGGGACTGGCAGGAAAACCAGGGATTTCACACAAAGGAAACAATACAAAGAGAACAGGATACTTTTTCATACAAATACATGGTACAGCAGGCACATATTGGGCATATGAAACGCTGGGTTTACACATTCTTTAAAAGTGGAACTTTGCTGGGCTTGCCCCTTATTAAAAACATTTGGCATATGACTGCAGAAATATGTCAGAGCTAGTATTGTGTGCGTGCTATATAATGTATCCCTCACAAAAGGAGTTTACACCAACTGGAATGCCAGCAGGACGTGTTTTCATTGTAAATGGTGATAAATAGGAAATGTCATAGTTTACTCATAGCAACCTCAGCAGAAAAAAAACACAACACTTCAACTGAATAAAGCCCCCAATGCTTTCTGTATGTGTTTTCATACATGTAACATCTCCTCAATACTATGTACAAGCTCATTTCTAATGTATAATACATGGGAGACAAACTATCATATAAGATAAATATATACAAAACAGGACACAGATAGACAATATTCTCTGATGAGGTGTAAATCTCAATGTCACCACTCCATTTCTCCATCTCATCCAGAGAACTCTGTGGGGTTGATGGACTAAAACTGGAGAGTGCAGCTGTGCATGGTAACCAATCAGCTTGTTCAATAAAGCTTTGACAATAAAACTTGGAAGTTGATTCATTTCTATGCAAAGCTGCACCGACTGTGCACTCTCTAGTTTTTGTAAATCAACCTCTATGTATTCATTAAAAAATACAAGGTGCTCTGTGAGTGATGGCGGTGGCAAGTGAGTGACCCCCTGTGTTGACTTTGTAGAAGTGAAGCTGCTTGGCACAGAACCCGGAAGACTGTGATCACTGTAGTAGCATCTCCTTCTACAGTTATTTGCAGTTTCTAGAAGGATTGGCCAGGTTTGAGAACTGCATACTTACAATGGGCCAAGCTGGACCAATGTAATTATGCAATACAATTCATACCTAGAAGTCAGCTTTAAACTTGCTTTTGAGATCAGTATGAGATGCTTCGGAATTTCATCTGAGTTCCATTACATGTTCATTTGACCTGCAGTTGACCCCCATTTAAGCTGCACCAAGCTGTTTTTTGCATTCCCATTGATTTATATGTAGGGGGAAGCATGATGCGAGTAAATGGACCAGAGTAATTTCCACGTTAGCTATTGGCATCCTGCTTCAGCAACAACTTTGTTTTTACATTAGATCCCAAACAGCATTTTGATATGACAAGCAATGGGGAGAATTTACTAAAGGCGAATAGACTGAGCACTCTTCAAAAATCCTTTTCTTTTTTTTCTTTTCCTTGCATGTGATTGGGTATTCTTTGCAAACTGAATATTCCTCTCATTTACTAAGCTTTGGAACAACTGCACTCGCAGAGTGCACAGTCTTTTTTCCTTTAGTAAATCCACTACAATACTTCCTTTTAGCAGTATTGTCGGGATTCCATAAAGCTGCTGTACCACTTTTCTGGTGTTATTCCCTCTTGTTCCTTCAAATTCATAAAGCACCTGCAAAACCTTTGGTTCTGACAATGACTCATGCACTAAATTCAGGTAGCCCTACAATGCACCGTTTTTACACTGTGGCGTAATGGATGCGCCAAATTAAAAATAAAGTACCAACGTTATGCATCTAGAAAAAAGTGGAGATAATTAAGATCAACTCTCTTTTGGCTTACAGAGAGAGACCCTGGCTGGAAACATTTTACGAAAGCATCTTGTGTGCATTGCAAAAGTGTCGCAGCTTGCGTCAAATTCAAATACAAGTTTTAGACAGGTACATGACTGCACCACTTGACAAACACTTTCGGAAACTATCTGCACCAGCCTTTATTAATTCTTCCCAATACATATTTAATTTTCTAAAGACAAAATTAAGTAATTTTTTTTTCGGTTATATTTTGGCCAGTTGATGTTTTTAAAAAATGAAAGTGCAGATCAAAATCACAATTTGTTATAACACCACTAAAATATGTTTTTACCATGTACCAAGAATTGCAAAGTTGTCTACAAATATAATAATGTTGATATAAAAAGTATTAATGATGTGCTACAAAAAAGAAAGAATAATAGAAAGAAATGAGTATATACGAACAGTAACAAAAAAAAACTAAAAACAATAAAAACAAAAAATGGCAAAGAGCAACACTAGGTACACCCAGGGGCGGACTGACAACTCATGGGGCCCCCAGGCAATAGGGGATCATGGGGCCCCTGTGTCCTTGCCCACACTCAAAAAAGCCTATGAAAAAGGTACCAGGGGCATCTCATGGGGCCCCCTACTGACCCTGGGCCCTCGGGCAGTGCCCGAGTTTCCAAATGGTCAGTCCGCCCCTGGGTACACCCATAGTATTTTTTTATCATTTTATTTTGGTAGGCATACCCTGTACAACTTTCATTTGCTGCATTGCCTGTTAACCTAACCCTAGGGTAAATTGTATGGGTTTATGTTGGTACTAAACTATTTAATAGAAGTGTCAATCAAAAAAGGTCTGGAAACTACGTCAACTACATTGTACTACAGGTAATGAATTGAGAGTTTGGCCTGGTTCTGTTTTAGCCATTAATAGAAGTTTAGATTAAATTGCAAGCTGGACCAAAACTGGATACAGGTAAGAAATCTACATTCATTCTATCTATCTATCTATCTATCTATCTATCTATCTATCTATCTATCTATCTACGGTATCTATCTATTTCTTTTTTTATTGAAACCTCTTCTACCAATGCTGACTCTCCCTTTGAAAATGCTAGTTGTCTAATCCAACCTCATAAGTATTTTCTTATTTAACCAATAATTTGTACAAGCATGCAGATCAGGAGTCCTGACTTCACTTGCTGCATGCTTATTTTGGTAATTGGTATGAAAAGTACTGCATCCAGGCAACTGGCATTTTTAGGAAGATATCGGCATTAGTGGCCTACATATTACTCTTATTTAATAAAATAAGCTGTTGGTCTGTGTCATTAAAGGCATCTGATTTATTTTTTTCTGGTTAGCCTGGATTTACACCAGAAATGCATTATTTAGAAATTAGAAAATGTGCTGCAACAAACTGCAAATCAGTTGAATGGTCCTAGATTATCAGTCACTATAACTCGGGCAACTGCAGAGAGAGTCCCAAACAAACAGTAATTTCCAGTGGTTTATTTACATCCCCCTTACCCCATGATTATTTGGCAAAAAATAGTATCAGCTGTGTCTGAATTGTCATGTTTCTAAAGAAAAAAATATGAGTACCTCTATAGCCTCGTTCACACAGGCTTACAAAGTCACACTAAGCTAAAAATGTTTTTTAATTTATTTGTTCCTTGCAATAAGGTAAAAACACTTTCTATTTCTCCATTTTCCTCCTTCCCTGTGTAAAGGAGAGAAGAGGGGAGATTAGATCCAGTGCTGTTCATGGCTGCATCTC
Source organism: Staurois parvus (assembly GCF_062004578.1). NCBI lineage: Eukaryota > Metazoa > Chordata > Amphibia > Anura > Ranidae > Staurois > Staurois parvus. The sequence continues at coordinate 3,559,145 of NW_028318841.1, forward strand.
TTCTTTTTTTTTTTTTAATTATTATTATACAGGTTTTATATAGCACTAACAGTTTGTACAGCGCTTTACAAAATGGCAGCACTGTGGCTAAATGGGTAGCACTTCCGCCTGGCAGCACTAGGGTCATTGGTTCAATTCCCAACCACGGCACCACCTGCCTGGAGTTTGCATGTTCTCCCTGTGCCTGGGTGGGTTTCCTCCGGGTACTCCAGTTTCCTCCCACACTCCAAAGACATGCTGGTAGGTTAATTGACTCCTGTCTAAATTGGCCCTAGTATGTGTATGTATGAATGTGAGTTAGGGACCTTAGATTGTACACCTCTTGAGGGTTAAGGACTGATGTGAATGTACAATATATACATGTAAAGTGCTGCGTAAATTGATGGACCTATATAAGTACCTGACATAAATAAAATGAAGGTAGACATAACAGTTACAATACAATTGGTACAAGAGGAAACAGAGGGCCCTGCTCATTAGAGCTTACAATCTAGGAGGAAGGGTTGATAGCTGTGGGGGGATGAGCTGATGGAGATAAAACTCCCCTCTATTCCTCTTCACACAAGGACTCGAACAGATTGACTCCTGCTGCTGTCAATGAAATGTATTGAGGAGGAAGTGCGGGGCGAGGCTAAGTCCCGCTGTGTGTGGCTATGGAGAACAGCTTTATATACACACAGCTCTATATACACACAGCTCAGGAGCGAACAGACAATGCCTCTATAGCAAATGGCTTGCTATGGGGACCCACAAAGAAGAGGAGAAGGCAAATCTCCGGTGGGGGACCCGAGAAGAGGAGGACTGGGGCTGCTCTGTGCAATACCATTGCACAGAGCAGGTGAGTATAACATGTTTGTTATAATAATTAAAAAAAGAAATGAGACTTTAATAACAGTTTAAGCATACACCTGTGCGTGGGCCATGGTTGTCTGCATGGGGATGCATAGTTTTTCTATGTATTTGTTCATTCTTGTCAATTGGGAAACAGCGGCTGCATGGACACAGCTGTTACTCACAGATTGACATCTGTGCACCCAAATGCACACTGTCTGCAATCGGGGACATGCACCTACACCCACACAGATGTTAAATTGCTGTGCAGCCACTTTGTCCCAATTGACATGAATGGGACTGGCTGCACAGGCACTCAAGGAACAGCTGTGTGTCCCTGTGCAGGGAAACATGGCCCTTACACAGGTGTATGCAGAAGTACACCCATGTGAACGAGGCCTAAGAGTATCAGCAGATGGACAAGTACAGTGATACCTCGGTTCACGAACAACTTGGTTCGCAAGCAGAAGAGTTCGTAAAAATTTGCTTCGAGTTGCAAACTCCGCTTCGGTTGACGAACACAAGCTGTGGCCGTCTTCCCTGCTCTAACACGTGGTCGTGACTCTCTGTAGGCTAGATTGCAGTCACAAACAGACACTGAAAGTGTACTGTGAAGACACTTACAGTACTGAAAAGCTTTTTGATGTGCTTTTTAGCACATACTGTACAGTACTGTACATCCATTGCTGTACACTTGCTTTTTTGTGTGATTTTTAGCACATACTGTACTGGACATCCAGTGTGGCTCCAAAGAAATTTCAGAGCAAGCATGGTGGTAAGAAAAAAGTGTGGAACGGTAATGAAGGTGACAAGAATGTGCAGAGCAAGCATGTTGTTGAAAAGAAAGTGCAGAGTTGTAATGAAGGTGACCAGACCGTGCAGAGCGGTAATGAAGGTCACCAGAACGTGCAGAGCAGTAATGAAGGTGACCAGAACGTGCAGAGCGGTAATGAAGGTGACCAGAACGTGCAGAGCGGTAATGAAGGTGACCAGAACGTGCAGAGCGGTAATGAAGGTGACCAGAACGTGCAGAGTGGTAATGAAGGTGACCAGAACATACAGAGCAGTAATGAAGATGACCAGAACGTGCAGAGCGGTAATGAAGGTAAGCAGAACGTGCAGAGCGGTAATGAAGGTGACCAGAACATGCAGAGCGGTAATGAAGGTGACCAGAACATGCAGAGCGGTAATGAAGGTGACCAGAACGTGCAGAAGAGTAATGAAGGTGACCAGACTGTGCAGAGCGGTAATGCAGGTGACAAGAATGACAGGGTCCCCAGCGTTTAGTGCAGCGGTTCTCAACCTGGGGGTCGCGACCCCTTTGGGGGTCGAACGACGCTTTCACAGGGGTCGCCTAAGACCATCGGAAAACACATATTTCCGATGGTGTTAGGAACCGAGACACCGCTGCTCTATCCGTCTCCAGGTGTGGGCGGGATGACATGCCGCCCCTGTCATCTGGACACACCCTCGGGATCAATCCTCGCCGGTGATTGGCCGTCGGAACTGTAGCTCAGGTGAGGCACACAGGCGGCCAATCACCGGCGAGGAGGTGGAGCTTGGAGAGGAGGAGCCGAGCGGCACCGCGAAGATCGAGCGGGTGAAGAGGAGGAGAGCGGCTGGAGAAGGAAGACAGCTGACAGGTAAGTGTCTGTACCATGGGAGAGGGAGGGAGGGAGCGAGCGAGCCCAGGCTGGAGCAGGGGTCAGCAAGGTAAGTATCATTGGTGTCAGTGGGAGGAATAGTGCCCCATCATTGGATTCACTAATACCAATGATGGGGCACTATTCCTCCCACTGACACCAACGATGAGGCACGATTCCTCCCCCCACTGACACCAACGATGAGGCACGATTCCTCCCCCCACTGACACCAACGATGAGGCACGATTCCTCCCCCCACTGACACCAACGATGAGACACGATTCCTCCCCCCACTGACACCAACGATGAGGCACGATTCCTCCCCCCACTGACACCAACGATGGGGCACTATTCCTTCCCCCACTGACACCAACGATGGGGCACTATTCCTCCCCCCACTGACACCAACGATGGGGCACTATTCCTCCCCCCACTGACACCAACGATGGGGCACTATTCCTCCCCCCACTGACACCAACGATGGGGCACTATTCCTCCCCCCACTGACACCAACGATGGGGCACTATTCCTCCCCCCACTGACACCAACGATGGGGCACTATTCCTCCCCCCACTGACACCAACGATGGGGCACTATTCCTCCCCCCACTGACACCAACGATGGGGCACTATTCCTCCCCCACTGACACCAACGATGGGGCACTATTCCTCCCACTGACACCAACGTTGGGGCGCTATTCCTCCCCCTGATACCAACGATGGGGCGCTATTCCTCCCACTGACACCAACGATGGGGCACTATTCCTCCTACTGACACCAACGATGGGGCACTATTCCTCCCACTGACACCAATGATGGGGCGCTATTTCTCCCACTGATACCAATGATGGGGCGCTATTCCTCCCACTGATACCAATGATGGGGCGCTATTCCTCCCACTGATACCAATGTTGGGGCACTTTTCCTCCCACTGACACCAGTGATGGGACACTTTTCCTCCCACTGACACCAGTGATGGGACACTTTTCCTCCCACTGACACCAGTGATGGGACACTTTTCCTCCCACTGACACCAGTGATGGGGCACTATTCCCCCCACTGACACCAATGATGGGGCACTATTCCCCCCACTGACACCAATGATGGGGCACTATTCCTCCCACTGACACCAATGATGGGGCACTATTCCTCCCACTGACACCAATGATGGGGCACTATTCCTTCCACTGACACCTATGATGGGGCACTATTCCCCCCACTTACACCTATGATGGGGCACTATTCCCCCCACTGACACCAATGATGGGGCACTATTCCCCCCACTGACATCTATGATGGGCACTATTCCCCCCACTGACATCTATGATGGGCACTATTCCTCCCACGGACACCAATGACGGGGCACTATTCCTCCCACTGACACCAATGACGGGGCACTATTCCTCCCACTGACACCAATGACGGGGCACTATTCCTCCCACTGACACCAATGACGGGGCACTATTCCTCCCACTGACACCAATGATGGGCACTATTCCCCTCACTGACACCTATGATGGGGCACTATTCCCCCCACTGACACCTATGATGGGGCACTATTCCTCCCACTGACACCAATGATGGGGCACTATTCCTACCACTGACACCAATGATGGGGCACTATTCCCACTGACACCAATGATGGGGCACTATTCCTCCCACTGACACCAATGATGGGACACTATTCGTCCCACTGACACCAATGATGGGGCACTATTCCTCCCACTGACACCAATGATGGGGCACTATTCCTTCCACTGACACCTATGATGGGGCAGTATTCCCCCCACTTACACCTATGATGGGGCACTATTCCCCCCACTGACACCAATGATGGGGCACTATTCCCCCCACTGACACCAATGACGTGGCACTATTCCTCCCACTGACACCAATGACGGGGCACTATTCCTCCCACTGACACCAATGACGGGGCACTATTCCTCCCACTGACACCAATGACGGGGCACTATTCCTCCCACTGACACCAATGATGGGCACTATTCCCCCCACTGACACCTATGATGGGCACTATTCCCCCCACTGACACCTATGATGGGGCACTATTCCTCCCACTGACACCAATGATGGGGCACTATTCCTACCACTGACACCAATGATGGGGCACTATTCCTACCACTGATACCAATGATGGGGCACTATTCCTCCCATTGACATCAGTGATGGGACACTATTCCTCCCACTGACACCAATGACGTGGCACTACTCTTCCCACTGCAAAATTACAGTTATGAAGTAGCAACGAAAATAATTTTATGGTTGGGGGTCACCACAACATGAGGAACTGTATTAAGGGGTCACGGCATTAGAAAGGTTGAGAACCACTGGTTTAGTGGGACCCACATGGGATTGAACAAAGGGACATGGTCTCTCTCTCCCTCCTTCTCGCTCTTTTTCATGTTGCCAGAGGAATCTGCATGGCAACAGATACTGATTGGCCCATTTGGGTGGGCATCCGCAGCCCTCGCTTTCCCCCATAAAAGCTGCTACCTACAAGCTGCAGCAGCTGCTGAGGCACCGGACCGCGGTTCCCCCTCCTTTGGGCTATCCCATGTGCAGAGCAAGCACTTTGTTGAAAAGAAAGTGCAGAGTAGTAATGAAGGTGGTCAGAAGCACCACCCCAACATAACTGTAACAAATAGAGTGTTGAATCTGATGAATGATAAGAAGAGAGGAAAGCCCTGAAGGAGATCTCCCCAATGTACTTATGGAGGGGGACTTTCCCTCCGAACAATAACCACCACCCACCCGCCTTCCTGTCCTCCACGCCAGAAGTCGTCTCAAGCAAGGTTAGGGTTCTCTATCTTCATACTGTACTTTGTTTCATATTTTTGTCGTTCAAAGCACAAACAAACAAGTTCAGAATGGATTAACCTTATTTACATTGAACCTTATGTGAAACTTTGAGTCGGTTGGCAACCAAACTCGGTTTGTGACCACGTTTGTAGGGGTCAGAACGGATTAACCTGAATTACATTGAACCCGAAGGGAAAATTTGCCATGGTTCACAACCAATTCGCTTCGCAACCAGAGTCGTGGAACGAATTAAGTTTGCGAACCGAGGTGTTACTGTATATTGGAATCAGATTGGAATCAGTGTAAGCAGCTCACCTTGGCAAGTGGCTGAGAAGATACCATCTTTTGTCTCAGCTGACAGGCTTCCACAAAAAATTCCTGAAAGATCTTCAAAAAACACAACAATGTTGGGTGTACCATGCTTAATATCAGCACTGCTGAATATTGGAGTCCACAAGGTAAAGCATAAGGAGGTGAATCACATTAGTAATAAATAAACAAAAGCCCCAAATTTATTAAAATTTAAAGGAGTTTTGGAGCATGCATTGCTTCCTCTTTGGGAGTTCCTGAAGAGGGAGCAATGCATACTCTGAAATGTGTTGAGTTTTATTGATTTTAAAGTGGTTCTGAAGGCTGAAGATTTTTTTTACCTTAATGCAGAGAGTGCATGAAAACCATCTCTAAACAGGATTCCCCCCAGCCCCCCCTTATACACACCTGAGCCCATTCTTGATTCCATGATGTGCATGAGAGCAGAGGCTCTCTCCCTACACATTGGCTCAGACACAGCAGCGGGAGCCAATGCCAATCACATCCAGTGAGAAGGGAGTGGGGGGAGTGGCTGAGCTGTGCTCTGTGTCCCAGTGCCGGCTCAGGAGTGAATATACATGAGTGCCCCCATAGAAAGCAGCTTGCTATAGGCATTTGGTGGGGGGAAGGAGCCAGGAGCACTGGCAGGGGCAAGAAGAGGAGGATCAAGGCTGCTCTGTGTAAAACCATTGCACAGAGCAGGTAAGTATTTGGGACGTTTGCTTATCTATTGTTGGCATTTTCTTGGCCACTTGCAAGGATGAGCTGCATACATTGATTCCAATTTACCTGTCCATGTGCTGATATTCTTGGTAGATCTCTACTCTTGTTTTGTTTTCTCATATATATTACTTTGTAAGAATTTGCAGTCATATGTTCAAAGAGGAAACTACATATTTAAGATTTTTATGCTGGATTGTTAAACTCTCTCATATTATTGTTGCGTATTTAACCTTTTCTTTTTGCTTAAAACAAAAATACAAATACAGCTGAGTTCCAGGCAAGCAGATTATCCAGAGCTGAAATACATATATAGGGATTGATTGCCGGGGGACTGTGCAGCCATCTATATGACCTAGCTCTGCAAAAGAACTAGGTATTTGACTGAGGCTACAGCACAGCTTGGGCAAAGGCATGCCTCCAGGTTTCTGATTGGACAATGACGGGAAAGCAAAATCATCCCTCTGCTCACTCTGATCCAGGGGCGGACTGACAACTCAGGGGCCCCCTGGGCAATAGGGGATCATGGGGCCCCTGTGTTCTTGCCCAAACTCAAAAAAGCCTTTGAAAAAGGTACCAGGGGCATCTCATGGGGCCCCCTACTGACCCCGGGCCCTCGGGCAGTGTCTGAGTTTCCAAATGGTCAGTCCGCCCCTGCTCTGATCTCTTCTCCTATCTATATCTCCACTGCTGGTGTATAGGGGTAATAGGAGACTAATATATTATGGATAGAAATACTTTTTTTATTTTTCTTTCTTCATCTTGTTATGGCTAAGAATCTGCAGTGAAAATTTGTCATTTTGGCTGCCTTCTGTTCAAATCTTTAACTCTAGAACCAAAAACTGCATGGTGCTTGAATCTCCCAACATTATTCTACACCTGGACACAACAGACACATATTCAGGATATGTGAGCACAGGCCAGCTTTGTGTTTTCGGCCCACAAGCAATGCATTGTATGGAGGCAGCTGCTCAGCTGAAGTGTCATGTACTCCCACATACTCGGGGAATTTTACAGACCAAGGGTGGGGAGTGGTACAGTAGATGACCTTCTGCAGGTAAAGGTATGCATTGGAATGTTTGTATAAAATTACTGCATTTCTCAGTTCTCTTTTTATAGCGATACATTCCTTTTCAACAAGGTTTGCACCTACTGTATGTGCAGCTTATATTTTAAGCATGGTATGCTGTAACTGCTGATAGCTTTGCGGAAATGTTATTTTTTCAATATCTATCATCTTAATAACAAGTGACAACAGCGAAATCTGTGGGTGTGGCTGGAAAACAGCCAAAATTGCGCTATCAGCCTTCAGTGTAATAAGATTTTCTTGTCTGACAAATGACAAAAACATGCGGATAGTGTGAATAGCACAGACAGACATAGAGAACTGGTTTAAAGCTGAATTCTAGGGAACTGAAAGTGGTTCAAAGGGATTTTTTTTTTTAATTCTTTATTTCCGCAGTTCAAGAAAGGTCTTATGTACAAGTAGTTCCACTTGTAGTTGGAGTACATTCGCATAGTAAGGTTCAGTTAAACAAGTATAAAACGTGCATTAAGGTAAAAAAAAACAAAAACTTACAGTTGCTGTTCCTCCCCTACCCTCCCTAAATACATACCCGAGTCCTACATTGATCCAGTGCTGTGCCCGTCTGCAGGTCTTCTCTTCCCTTTACCTGCTTTCACAAGCTTGGCTGATAACAGCAGCAGCCATTGGCTCCTGCTCCTGTCAGGCGAAGCCTGTGAGGAGGGAGCTGGGGGTGGGACAGTGCTGAGTTGCACTATGTGTGTCTATAGATGCACACAGCCCATCTCTGAAGCAAACCCACATGTGTGCTACCATAAGAAGTGGCTACCTATGGTGGCACATGGAGAAGAGATGAAGCAGAGAGCGCCTCCTCAAAAGAGGAGGTTCAGGGCTGCTCTGTGCACTATCCTTGCAAAAATTAGACTTTACATCATCTTTAAAAGTTGCATGCCTGCAATGCAAGGGTTAACTGTTTATATCTACAGGACTTGGTCAAGCACTTTTACTTACACAAACCTCTGCTCCTGCAGGCTCCTCTGCACTGGTAGACTGGTCCCTGCAACCTCTTCTCTTGTATGCTCCAGCGGTCTAAGGTCCCCTGGTGTCATCAAGACTGATGAAGGGCCCATAGCCTTGCACTGGATGTGAGGATGTTGAGGAACAGTCCTTAGGGGAGAGCATCGTCTGCTAGAGAAGTGGAGGCTCAGGTAAGTAAAAGTGCTTTTACTGTCCCATAGACTAAATGAGCACAGCCCTACTGCAAGGGAGGATTTTTAGGTTCCCTGGAGTTGAGCTTTAATGAAACAAAGACACATACTGCTGTAAAATAAACTGTCACTGAATATAATTCATAACGCTGACTGCCAGTAGAGAAAATACTGACCTACAGTAGAGAAAAAAATTACGATGCAACTGCTAAGATATTTTTTTCCCTGAGACAGACCCCGTCAGCTCTGAAGAGAAACAGATATACACAGAACACGTGCAAATCTGTGTCTGCAAACCAAAAATATATTACAATTTTATCAGCACATACAGAAAACTGTTCATGCATTATTTTCACTACATATAAATACATGGACATAAGAAGCAGTACAGTTCTCTTTTAAAGCAGAGTTCCACCCAAACGTGGAAGCTCCACTTGTTTGCCTCCCCATATTTGGCACCTACTGGGGGGAAACAGGTACCTGATTTTGACAGGTAACTGCTCCCACTTCTGTATCAGTTCACCATGGCGAAGTGAGTCAGAAGTTTGGCCCCCTCCTTCCTCCTGCAGTCTCCTGGGAACCTTCACAGATCCCAGTAGACTGCCGGACCAATCAGGATGCGCAGCGCAACTCGCGCATGCACAGTGGGCACCCGGCTGTGAAACCGCAAGCGGTCAGAGCCTGGTGCCCACAGTTGAGATGCCGGCGCAGTGGAGAGAAGGGACGGCATGGATGAGCACATCGCCGGACCCTGGGACAGGTAAGTATGTGTTTATTAAAAGTCAGCAGTTACAGTTTTTGTAGCTGCTGACTTTTAATAAACACAAAAACGGCTGCAACTCCGCTTTAAGGCCCCATTCACACTCAAGCGTTTTCTAGCTGGAATTCAACACACTAAACATTCAAAATCCCATATAATTCAGTAGTGTATAATAATAGTAATAATAATAGCGGCTGTTCACATATGAGCACTCAGATGCCTGAAACTCAACACCTGACGCTCCAAGAGTGACAGGATCTACTTTTCAGACAGAATTGGTCCTTTTTGGCCCTGAATAGGAACTCCTTTATACACACATATTAAACATTTTCAGGGATTTTTTTTATTTTAGCCTGTAAGAACTGCTCTCCTTCTCCTACTGCTTTTCATTGGCTAAAATAAAATTGCCTGAATCTTGAATACACATGTACAATTCTTGAAATATGCTAATAAAATACTCACATAGCTGAGCAAAAATGCACAAAACCAATTCACAATAAACTGTAAAAAATCATTCTGCTTAAGTGAATGCAGCCAGGGCAAGGGAGCTCAATATACATATATAACAATAGCAGGGGGTAAATAACACAACAATTAGGAATATTTTGTGCACATCATGCAGGATCTATCCAGGTATCCAAAAATATCAGAAGTCAGAGCTCAAGCACACTTGAGCTCCGAAAATTCTGCTTTACAGGCATTTCAGGGTTTTTTTTCTGCTTCTAAATGCTCTGTCCATGCACACTATATGCGTTTACAGGAGTTTAAAGGCAGGGGTGTTTAGAAGCAGAAAATAACCCACCAAAGTCGTATTCTGGAGAGAAGCCTTTGAGCATAAAAATGCTCACAAAGACCTACACGTGCATTAAGACGCGCTTATGCATGTTCGTGCATTAATACATTCTAAATGTCAGAATAAACTAGCATTCTGGCCAATAGAATGCATTAACACCAGATACATGAACAGCCATGCAAAAGGTGCCATAGAGAATACCGTGTGCATGTGACCTAAGACCAAACGGTTGTGGTTACATTGTTACATATATAGTTACATAGTTAGTCTGAAAAAAGACAAAAGTCCATCCAGTTCAACCATAGAAAAAAAAAAAAGTTATAATCCTATACCCACAGTTGATCCATGTACGTGGTACCAACGTAGGTCTTTTTATATCAACTACATTGTATACAGTAATACCAACAGTTTTGGGCAATTGCCCTTTACAAAGCAGACTTTCATATTTGCTCCCTTTGGTCTGGTAAATATATAATTGGAAGCGTACTGCTAAATCTGTTCAATAAATGCAAGAAAAGAAAAAAATATCCTGCCAGAATTCCAATGCTCTGAAACTTCCTGTACTTGCTGCCTCTGCTGACTGTTATCACCATTTTTCCCAGTTCTCTCTGTGGACTAAAAAACCCTATGATATAGAGATGAAGAGAGAGGGAAGTGTTTTGTAGTCTTAACACACTTCCTAAGGTGACAACACTGCTCCTCAACAATGCAGTAAGTAAATGATGTCACCCTAAGAAAGGAAATGTGTTGCGGGCTGAATCACCAAACGAAAAGAAAGTTAAAAAGCCTGAAAAAAGAAAACAAATGCAGTCACCACATCTAAAAATTGGTAAGTGGCAATATTTTTTTTTCCTTGGGATTTAGATAACACTTTAAACAAACTTCCATATAAACCAGACGTGAGTTCTGTTTTTATCAAGCAGAAAGCCTGTGTACATAATATCACAACAATAACCAAGTAAATAAAGTGCAGCGCTAAAGTAGATATATTATTTAAAATATGTTCCAAAATTAATAGTTTGTAAATATAAATTATGTTGATCCACTTCTATAACAGAATTCCGGGACAGGTATTAGAGCAGGAACCAATAGTAGAATTGCGCACTCACCAGACGCGCATGGATAATGCGCATATGATCAATATCCACCAGAATCTTTATGGTAGGCGGAATGGGTGAGCTTGCATTTATAGGATCGTCCTGTCTTGGAGAGTATATGGTTAGGTCCAGAGGTCCCCTTAAGGATGGATAGGTGCTCAGCCTGGATACAGGGCTCCCTCCCTCTAGTAGTGGATCAGACTACAGGTGTCCTGCGAGTTAATTAGCTCCATACAGGAGCCAAGAAACAGGTGCCCATAGTGTGGTAGGTTTAAATATTTATTTAATATGAAAGAAGTAAAATACAGGGTAGTATACTAAAGCTCAAAATCTGTATTATTATTGCAGAGTGTGCAGCAGTAATAGTAACCCCTTAGTTAAAATGGCCGCCGGGCTACCTCGTGGCTCCAGATATGACGTCATGCTCTGTCGGTTCCTCCTAAGGCCTTTCGTGCTCAAGCACATCAGAGGGGATACCAATAGAAGCATGACTGACGTCCCTTTGATTCATAGCATAGAGTGGTGCATGAGCACTGCGGCGCCGCCATTTTGCTGAAGACCGCGGAGTGCGCATGTGCGACTCCGTGGGCGCCATTTTGCTGTGGTTGAAAAGTCATATATTTCCCATTATAGGAGGAGATAGATGTTATCGCTGTCACTGATTATTATTATCATTATTATTATACAGTATTTATAAAGCGCCAATAGTTCACTCAGCGCTGTACATTACAAAGGGGGACAGAACATGCGACAGAACAATACCAATACAATGCAAATCGATCGACGAAGTTAAAACTACATCAGTGACAGATAAAATCTAACACTAAGGTAAAGTGAGTGTGCAACTACATAGGCTGCACACTTTCCAGGCATAATATCATCTATAGTGTAGATGCCTCATAAACTATAGATGTATAAAGATAAAAGGATTTTATAAGATTTTAAAATAAATGCTTCCACGGCAAAAAGGGGAGGGTTCCCATAAATACATATTAATACAAGGGCTTCGTAACTCAAAAATAACATATAAATATAAAAATGTTACATGGTGATAAATAGGAAATCAAAAATTACTATCAATAATAAAATTGATAAATATAAAATAATTAAATACAATTTAAATCTGTTAGCACAAAGGTATAAATATACATATATATAAAATCAGGATAGAATGTAAAATGTAAATATTGCATAAAAAATCATCAAAATCATAGTGCTTAGGCACGAAAGGCCTTAGGAGGAAACGACGGAGCATGACGTCATATCCGTCCTGGAGCCACGAGGTACCCCGGCGGCCATTTTAACTAAGGGGTAAGTATTACTGCTGCACACTCTGCAATAATAATACAGATTTTGCATTTCAATATACTACCCTGTATTTTATTACTTTCATATTAAATAAATATTTAAACCTACTACACTATGGGCACCTGTTTCTTGGCTCCTGTATGGAGCTAATTAACTCGCAGGACAACTGTAGTCTTATCCACTACCACCAGAGGGAGGGAGCCCTGTATCCAGGCTGAGCACCTATCCATCCTTAAGGGGACCTCTGGACCTAACCATATACTCTCCAAGACAGGACGATCCTATAGATGGAAGCTCACCCATTCCACCTACCATAAAGATTCTGGTGGATATTGATCATATGCGCATTATCCATGCGCGTCTGGTGAGTGCGCAATTCTACTATTGGTTCCTGCTCTAATACCTGTCCCGGAATTCTGTTATAGAAGTGGATCAACATCATTTATATTTACGAACTATTCATTTTGGAACATATTTTAATTAATATATCTACTTTAGCGCTGCACTTTATTTACTTGGTTATTTTATGAGGTTTGCAGTGATTGCCTTCAGTGCTATAGCTGCTGACACATGAGCGCTCACTTTTTACTTTATTTTAATATCACAACAATGCTCACAGTGTTATGGGTTCTCTATATACATATAGATGTTCACTGAGCAAAAGGAGACCATGACATAGGGGTGTATATAAAAAACATTCACCCAGCAATTCAGCCAGTGAAAGTACATGTATATTTGTTCTGTGTGAATGGGGCAAAAAAAACAAATGTTATTCAGCTATTTCCTGGGCTGGTTGAATGTTTTTTATTGATTTAAAATGTAAAATACTGCAAAATACTGCATCTGGTCACTAGGTGGAGTTATGTATCATAGGATATTCCTATGATGCTTAGAGCCATCTAGTGGCCCATTGCTGTATTTTCCATTTTAAATTAATGAAAAACATTCAACCACCACAAGAAATAGCCGAATAACATTTGTATTTTACCCCATTCACACTGAACAAAATTGCATGCACTTTTACTTCAGTAACCTCTGCTTTAGTTTTAGTAAATCCACCATTGTGTATCTTTTTTTTTTTTTTCCAAAAAAAGTTTTTATTTTATTTTGAAATAAGAAAGGCATAATAAGTCATATACGGATACGGAACACAGTCCGCGCATAAACATCTGTCTTAATCTCCTGTAGCGCAGACGGGTCATAAGTTGTTTATTTGAAGTATAAATTACCCTGATACAAAAGATCACATTATAGTAGATGAATGAACTATACCAATTAAAGCACTGAGTATGATAGGTAGTCTGAAGAATTATAGTGGATGCTGTTCTAATGAGTAGGGATTACTCAAATAATGGGACTATGAAGCGTAGTACAATGTGTCATCTGAAGGCGTGCAGTTCTTCTGTGTCCGTAGCCGGGGAATGTAGGGTTCTTATTGTGGAAGACAATCATACCTATATGTGAAAGCACACTCTGTCCATAGAAGATGTAGTTACTTGTAGAAGAAAAAGGTGTGAAGAAAAGTAGTAAGGGAAAAGAAGGGGATAAAAAAAAAAAAAAAAAAAAAAAAAAAGGGGGGGGGGGGTGTGGGTGGAGGGGATCAAATAATAAATAGTGGTTGTCAATCCATCATATCATGGAGCATTATTTATGGTAACTTAGAATATACGTTTATGCAAGATATAGTCCGGGTAGACTCAGTCTATGGAGCAATTCTAGAGGTGAGAGCTCAAAAGGTTTTTGTGTTCTTGGATCTTGTCTCATTCATTCATAGAAAGACAATAAATACTGGTGGTTTGAAAATGTTTCCAACACGCCCAAGTCTTCCTGAATCTCTCGGGGTGTTCTTTTGCCACTGAAATCAGCTCCTCCATCTCCGCAATCCTGATGACCCTAATAAACCACTCCCGCACAGTGGGAACCTGTTTTGATCGCCAGTGAACAGGGACACATTGTTTTGCCGCGTTTATCATGTGTAAGGCAAGAGACTTATGATAAGTCCGAAAAGGAAGTGAGGAGTGGTGGAGTAAAAATTGTGCAGGGGTGAAGTCTAGATTGTACGTGGTTACTTGTGAGATTAAGTCTCGCACTTTTCTCCAAAAGGGCAGTAGTAGCGGACAGTCCCACCATATATGTAGGGTATCTTTAATTACTTAGTAACTGCGGAGAAACACTTAGCTCTCTGGATCAGACAGAGTTTTGGCTGGCGTTGTGAAGAAGTATCGATGGCCCAGCTAGAAACATAGCCTTCCAAACAGTAGAAAGGTTTGTATTATAATTAATCAACAGCATCTTTTCCCAACACTTCAAAATGATTAACCTTTTCACTACCCTGTGCCCGCTCACATGTTTTCCAATAATATTTTACATTTTGACGCCAACAAATGAAATGCAGAATAGATAGCACTTCAGGCAAAAACAAAAAAGTAAGTACACCAATCAGCTGTTATGACCACCCAACATAACACTAAATTAAATAAACCTGCGCCAAAGAAAAAAAAAAAATTATATATATATATATTTATATATAAATATAAATGCTGCTGCTCATGAAAGGAGAAAAAAAAACAATCAAACGTATGTAAACACTCCACAGAGCAAAAAAAAATATTTTTTTATATGTAAAACAATTCAATAAAAAATTATATGTGCAAAAAGTCTTAAAGAAAGTCCCAAAATTATAAATGTGCTCCAATCCCAGAAACAGTGCTCAGAAAAATCTTCAATGAAAAACAAATAAAAAGAACACAAATAGTGCAATACTGTATAAACTATTATTTAAAATCGTTACCCTTAACCTCCCTAGCGGTATGATTATGTCCATATTTCTGTGCTGAAAGCGGTACATTTTTTTGCATGGAAATATGTATTTTTTTTTTTGTAGGCTGGTAATTTTTAGGAATAACTCATTGAAATCTGTCCGAACAAGAGTCTAGCAAACATTCCGAGTATGATAAAACTTGAAACACAAAATCATAAATTATAATTTAATAAATAATCATAAAAATAATAATATAATAATAATAAATTTAATTCAATAATATAATCAAACCAAAAACACTGAAATATATAGCGCCAAGTTCGCACATCGCTGAGCAAAGTCGCAAAATCGTTTTCAGTGTCTGATGACGAATTTCCCCACGAATCATTATCACTCAATTCTGCAAGTGGTTCTGATTTACTATCGCTGTTCTTTAGCTGGTCTAAAACTGCGTTTGACCTAAAGGGATGCTTTTTTGGATGCCATGGACTTTTCTAAGTTTCCAGGCAGAAAGAACAGTCAAAATGCAGGCAGGGCACAGGACAAAGCACTAGGGACAAAATGTATGTGAAATGGTTTGATACAGTAATGTTTTACTATGTCAAATTAATTTATTAGAAAATGACAGTTTCTAAAAATGTTTAAATTTGCCGCCGGTTCCGGCCCCCGTACGTCCCAGCGATCGCAAGGACCGGAACATGGAGCATCGGCAGGAGGAGATGGCCGGGGATGTTACAGGGGACACATCGCGGGAGCGAAGGACAAGGTAAGCGCTGCAGGGAATCCCTGAGCAACGCCGCATGGTAAGCCCGAGTGTAGCTCGGGGTTACCGCTTTTGGTACTGAAACTTTACCCTGAGCTACACTCAGGAATACCGCCAGGGAGGTTAATGCACTGACATGGTACAATATACATTCATGCTTCTATGTAAATAAGCTTCTGAGGCTCACAGCATAGCTTATAGTAACGAAACAACTTCATATAAATTCCTCTTTCAGAAGTGGACTGGCAGCCGCTGGCAAAAAATCAATATTACCTCAGAGAAAGCAGAAAGTGACTCCAGAGCGCCGTAAACCAGTGTGCGCTCCACTCCCCGGACATGACGTCACTACGCATCCACCGCAACCAGAAATACGTTGACACGTTTCACCCCTCCTCCAGGGTGTTATCAAAGACATTCTTTCCCGCTCCGCACTTGCTTTATACTTCCCCACTACTCCTCCCACCTCACCATTAAGCCAACCCTTATTAATTTTAACCCTATATTCCCTCCTACCTCCAATCCACCTCGTAATCACAATCTTAAGGACACCATTCACAATGCAAAATCGTTGTTACTATACATCGAAAATCTATTTCCAGAAAAAACCTTTACCTATACCTAGCCAAATAAATACATCTAAAGAAATATATATAAAATATATTTCTTAAAAAATAATTTAACTTAAAATAACCGCAGTTAACTTCATTTCAAAAATACTACCAATTGGATAAGAAACAATTTGAGATCTATATCAATATTTAACCCCTTAGGGGACAAAGTATTCAATCTCAAAATCCACTTTGTCTCATTCTGTGAAACCGAACCTGAGCAAAGATGGATCTCTATTGTGGCACTTTCTAAAATGGTAGGACAGGCAATGATGCCTAAAACCTTTTTTGAGGTTTCTAATATGTTCGCCAAGTCTTACGGATAACTTTCTAGTTGTTCTCCCTACGTATTGAAGGTGACAAGGACATTCTAGGAGATAAGTTACATGATGACTGTCGCATGAAATACATTTCCGAATCTTATATGTATCTCCTCTTGCCTGCGATTGAAATTGCAAAATTTTCCTATCAATGTATTTAAAAAACCCCACCTGATCCAAAAAGGCAATCCTCCTGGAGGGTGGGTCTGGGACAATTTTTACAAGCTTGTTCTAATGGTAGGAGGTCTTCTATAGATGAATTTGGGGTGCTTTGGTAAAAGCTTCCCCAATACTTCATGTAATAAGATTGGCCAGTGGTCCCTGAATATATTCTCTATCAATTTATACAGTTTGGAAAAATCTGTAATAAATGCTAACTCAAAATTCCCACCATCTCTAGCCTTCTTTCTCAGCAGATCATCTCTATTCATACTCATCACCTTATCCCTTGTATTCCTCAGCTCCTTACCTTTATACCCCTTCTCTTCAAATCTATCAATTATTAGGATATCCGTTTGTTCCCTAAAATCCCTATCTAGATCAAAATTACATTTAATACGCATAAATTGGCTTTTTGGCATTGATTTAAGGCATCCATAATAATGACAGCTGTGTTGGAATGTACCCATTCCTATCCACTTCCTTAAAATGTATAAGTGTATATAACCTGTCATCCTTCCTAAAAATGGTAAGATCAAGGAAATTAATTGAATCCATACTAACATTCTCTGTACTTATTCATTCCCATATGATTAATGAAACTAACTAGAGACTCCTTGGTCCCCTCCCACACAATACAAATATCGTCAATGAATAACCCTATGCCATATATGGGCCCAAAGTATGGACAAAGAGAAGGAGGGGCAGTAGAGGGGGGAAGAAAAAAAGAAAGAGAGAGGTTTAATCAAGGGATTTTTTACCTGAGTGATAAGCAATTCACTCAGGAAGAATTAAGGGTACTTGATTTGGGATTAAAATTTGCTCTGGACAACTGGATAAGATAGACACCTATGTGGATGTGCAGAAATTTGTTAGAAAGCTTAATGTCAAGAAATTTTGGGAGAAGAGAGGATTTAGTGATAAACAGGAAGAAGGTATGTATATACATACCAATTTAAGAAATCAGCGCTTACAGTACCTTATCCTTTGCTCCCGCGATGTGTCCCCTGCAACGTCCCCGGCCATCTCCTCCTGCCGACTTGGCGAACATATTAGAAACATCAAAAAAGGTTTTAGGCATCATAGCCTGTCCTACCATTTTAAAAAGTGCCACAATAGAGATCCATCTTTGCTCAGGTTCTGTGGAATCGACAAAATTGAGCCCCACTGGCGTGGTGGTGACATGATCAGGTCGGTTTCACAGAATGAGACAAAGTGGATTTTGAAATTGAATACTTTGTCCCCTAAGGGGTTAAATATTGATATAGATCTTAATTGTTTCTTATCCAATTGGTAGTATTTTTTAAATTAACTGCGGTTATTTTAACTTAAAAGATTTTTTAAGAAATATATTTTATATATTTTTTTTTAGATGTATTTTTTATATGTATTTCTTCGTCTAGGTATAGGTAAAGGTTTTTTCTGGAAATAGGTTTTCTATTTTTATATTCTTATTTAAATTTATTTTTATTTATATTTTTATTTATTTTTGCATAATATTGGTTATTAATGTTAATATTATGGTGAGATAGCTTTGTAATGTTAGTTGAAAATTTCATGGAGTTTTAGGCTACCATCGATGTATAGTAACAACGATATTACATTGTGAATGGTGTCCTTGAGATTGTGATTGCGAGGTGGATTGGTGGTAAGAGGGAATATAGGGTTAATATTAATAAGGGTTGGCTTAATGGTGAGGTGGGAGGAGTAGTGGGGAAGTATAAAGCAAGTGAGGAGCCGGAAAGTAATGTCTTTGACAACGCCCTGGAGGAGGGGTGAAACATGTCGCCGTATTTCTGGTTGCGGTGGATGCGTAGTGACATCATATCCGGTGAGTGAGGCGCACACTAGTTTGCGGCGCTTCGGAGTCACTTCCTGCTTTCCCTGAGGGGATATTGATTTTTTGCCAACTGCTGCCAGTCCACTTCTGAAGGAGGAATTTATATGAAGTTGTTTCGTTACAATAAGCTATGCTGTGAGCCTCAGAAGCTTGAATGTATATTGTACCAAGTGAGTGCATTAAGGGCAACAATTTTAAATAATAAATAGTTTATACAGTATTGCACTATTTATGTTTTTTTGTTTTTCATTGCCATCTATACAAGGGGATCACTTTTGGAGGATATCAAGTACAGATATATCTGGGGAGGATGCACCCCATCTTTCTAGATTGTTTGACTCTTTAGCCATACCAGCAAAGAGTCCACTCCATCTGGTGAGTGGAGATTGGATTGTCAGTCACGGATGGTGTGAGCACTTTTGAAGATTTTTTTGAGCACTGTTTCTGGGATTGGAGCACATTTATAATTTTGGGACTTTCTTTTGGGCTTTTTGCACATATGATTATTTATGGAATTGTTTTATATACAAAAAAATATTTTTTTTTGCGCTGTGGAGTGTCACCATAACCACCCATCTGATATTGAGTAGGTCCCCCCTTTAGTATCAAAACAGCCCAGACCTATCATGGCATGGACTTTACCAGACCTCTGAGGTATACTGTGGTGTCTGGCACCAAGCCATCAGTAGCAGATCCTCTGAGTCCCGCAAGTCACACTGTCTCTGTGGGCTTGCCTTCTTCCCATATTGCATCCTGATGCCAGGTAAGTGACACACATGTTCTTGGTCATCCACATAATGGAAAAATATATGTTTCATCAGACTAGGCCATCTTCTTCCAGATCCAGTTCTGATGATCACTGTAGGCACTATTGGCTGTGGACATGGGTCAACATAAACACCCTGATGGCTACATAGCCATCTAAGGCTACATAGTCCCATACACAACAAACTGCCATGTTTTGATACCTTTCCATCTGTGTGTTTTGATACCTTTCCATCAGAAACAGCATTAACTTTTTCATCAATTTGCTCTTCCATTGGATTGGACCACCCAGGCCATCCTTCAGTTCCCACGTGCAACAGTGAACCCTAGCTACCCATGATTTTGACTCTGGTCCTCCAGTTTTCCTTTCCGCCACTTTTGGTAGGTTCTGACCACTGCAGACCAGGAACATCCAACAAGAGCTGTAGTTTTGCAGTTGCTCTGACTCAGTTATCTAGGAATTACAATTGTTCCTATGTCAAAGTTGCTCAAATCTTTACACTTACCCTTTTTACTGCTTTCAATACATCAACTTCAGGGACAACATGTGCACTTATTGTCCAATATATCCCAACAAGTTTTGGGTGCCTTTGTAATGACATAATCAATGTTGTTGACTTTAGCTGTCAGTGGTCATAATGCTATAGCTGATTAATGTATATTCCTCAATAGCCCAGAGCATGCTGTGTGTTGTGGTGTGCTGCAGTGTGAGTGTGTGCGCACTTACCTGCTCTGTACAATGGTTTTGCACAGAGCAGCCCCGATACTCCTCAGGCATCCTGCTCATGGTTCTGGCCCCTCCCTCCTGCCGAGTGCCCCCATAGCAATCAGTCTGCTATGGGGGCACCTGAGCAGGCACGCTCCTGAGACATTGCTCTGGGTGTCCATTCACACACTAGCATGGCTTGGCACCACCCCCCACTCTCTCCTCATCAGCTCACTGGCTGTGATTGACAGTAGTGGGAGCCAATGGCTCCTGCTGCTGTCTCAGCCAATGAGGTGGAAGAGTCCCCAGAGAGCTACTGCTCTCATGCACATCGTTGGATCGAGAGGGGGCTCAGGTAAGTGTGGGGGGGGGGGGGAGGGGGATGCTGAACACAGAAGGTTTTTTACATTCATGCACAGAATGCATGAAGGTAAAAAACCTTGAACCCTCACAATCACCTTAGTTGTAATTAAAAAGACTGGTCCTTAAAGCGTAACTTTACTCAACATTGACTATATTTAAGCCTTATGCTGCTGGCTTTAGTAAATAAATAGGGAAGGATATCATATTACTTTGTTATAAAACTTTTTTGTTTACATTTCTTGAGTTACTTCCCACCATCTAGCTTAGGCAAATTAAGTCATACATCCCAGGAGTCTTCAGGAGGGGCTTCTCAGCTAGGCACACCCACCTGCATGCATGCCTGAGCTAAGGGCAGATAGTTTCCAGGAAGTAAATGCTAAATGAATCATCTGCCCCTACTCAAGATGGCCATCAAATCCTGGAAGCATGGATGGGTTGGCAGGATTTGATTTGAATATTAAAAATTAATTAAAGTAGAGCTTTCTTGAAACACTGCTGTATATTGGAAAGTCAGGAAGGTATTTGTGCATGATTTTAAAGTTACTAAGAGGTCCACTTCAAATCTATTCGGAGTTATCACAAATATTCAAAATTATATGGACTCTTAACATATGATGCTTATGCTGCTATGAGCAAGATGTACTATCTGCACATTTTTAAAATGTTTGTCATTCATTGTGAATGGCAGCCCAATGCACCTTGCTGTCAGACGTGCGTTGCATAGCAGAATGCAGGTCAACACATTGGCATGCATTTCAGCATGCTGCCAAAAATGCAAAAAATGCATTTTGAAAAAAAGGGCCTCCATAACATAATGTACGTTAATATGCAGCATAATGTGCATTAGTCTCCGGTCACATTGGATGCGAACTGGCATGCAATTTGCATGCCATGCGACTTGCAAATTGCATGCCAAGTCACACCCTATTGTATGCAATTACATCGGTCATATCAGTGTGGTTCCAACTTGGTCGGAGCCGCACCGATTTCTAAAGTAGTACATGCACTACTTATGGTGCGATTTGCATAGACATTTGTCTGAAATTGGCATCTCACCCGACTTTGAAATCGTGCGACTTCACTAAGTTGGGTTTGATGTGACTGGGGTGTATAATTCATGTGCACTAACATATTGTAGTAGTATGATTGAGCCCTAAATGGTACCTCATGAGAAGTATAGGTGACTGTATAAATGCATTGGTATAGTACAGTGGTGGGCAACCTTTTTTTTCAACTGAGCCAAATCTCGCCAAAACCAAGATTGAAATTTATTTTGAGAGCCACATTTTTAAAACTGAAAATACATCCCCCATATAGTAATTCATCCCCCATAGTAATTCATCCCCCATATAGTAATTCATCCCCCATATAGTAATTCATCCCCCATAGTAATTCATCCCCCATATAGTAATTCATCCCCCATATAGTAATTCATCCCCCATACAGTGGGGATCGAAAGTTTGGGCACCCCAGCTAAAAAATTGTATTAATGTGCATAAAGAAGCCAAGGAAAGATGGAAAAATCTCCAAAAGGCATCAAATTACAGATTAGATATTCTTATAATATGTCAACAAAAGTTAGATTTTATTTCCATCATTTACACTTTCAAAATAACAGAAAACAAAAAAATGGCGTCTGCAAAAGTTTGGGCACCCTGCAGAATTTATAGCATGCACTGCCCCCTTTGCAAAGCTGAGACCTGCCAGTGTCATGGATTGTTCTCAATCATCCTCTGGGAAGACCAGGTGATGTCAATCTCAAAGGTTTTAAATGCCCAGACTCATCTGACCTTGCCCCAACAAATCAGCACCATGGGAAACTGAAAATAGTTGAAGCTCACAAAGCTGGAGAAGGCTATAAGAAGATAGCAAAGCATTTTCAGATGTCAATATCCTCTGTTCGGAATGTAACTAAGAAATGGCAGTCATCAGGAACAGTGGAAGTTAAAGCAAGATCTGGAAGACCAAGAAAAATATCAGACAGAACAGCTGGCAGGATTGTGAGAAAAACAATTCAAAACCCCCGTTTGACTGCACGATCCCTCCAGAAAGATCTGGCAGACACTGGAGTTGTGGTACACTATTCCACTATAAAGAGATACTTGTACAAATATGGTCTTCATGGAAGAGTCATCAGAAGAAAACCTCTTCTACGTCCTCACCACAAAAATCATCGTTTGAACTTTGCAAATGAACATATAGACAAGCCTGATGCATTTTGGAAACAAGTTCTGTGGACCGATGAGGTTAAAATTAAACTTTTTGGCTGAAATGAGCAAAGGTACGTTTGGAGAAGAAGGGGCACAGAATTTAATGAAAAGAACCTCTGTCCAACTGTTAAGCATGGGGTTGGATCAATCATGCTTTGGGGTTGTGTTGCAGCCAGTGGTACAGGGAACATCTCACGAGTAGAAGGAAAAATGGATTCAATAAAATTTCAGCAAATTTTGGATGGTAACTTGATGCCATCTGTGAAAAAGCTGAAGTTAAAGAGAGGATGGCTTCTACAAATGGATAATGATCCTAAACACACCTCGAAATCCACAGGGATTACATCAAGAGGCGTAAACTGAAGGTTTTGCCATGGCCTTCACAATCTCCTGACCTCAACATAATTGAAAATCTATGGATAGACGTTAAAAGAGCGTGACAGACAGCCCAGAAATCTCAAAGAACTAGAAGACTTTTGTAAGGAAGAATGGGCAAAGATACCTCAAACAAGAATTGAAAGACTCTTGGCTGGCTACAAAAAGCATTTACAAGCTGTGATACTTGCCAAAGGGGGCAGTACAAGATATTAACTCTGCAGGATGTCCAAACTTTTGCAGACGCCATTTTTTTGTTTTCTGTTATTTTGAAAGTGTAAATGATGGAAATAAAATCTAACTTTTGTTGACATATTATAAGAATGTCTAATCTGTAATTTGATGCCTTTTGGAGATTTTTCCATCTTTCCTTGGCTTCTTTATGCACATTAATACAAATTTTTAGCTGGGGTGCCCAAACTTTCGATCCCCACTGTATAGTAATTCATCCCCCATAGTAATTCATCCCCCATATAGTAATACATCCCCCATACAGTAATTCATCCCCCATATAGTAATACATCCCCCATATAGTATCACATCCCCCATATAGTAATTCATCCCCCATAGTAATTCATCCCCCATATAGTAATTCATCCCCCATATAGTAATTCATCCCCCGTATAGTAATTCATCCCCCATATAGTAATTCATCCCCCATAGTAATTCATCCCCCATATAGTAATTCATCCCCCCCATAGTAATTCATCCCCCATATAGTAATTCATCCCCCATATACAGTCAGGTCCATAAATATTGGGACATGGACACAATTATAACATTTTTGGCTCTATACACCACCACAGTGGATTTGAAATGAAACGAACAAGATGTGCTTTAACTGCAGACTGTCAGCTTTAATTTGAGGGTATTTACATCCAAATCAGGTGAACGGTGTAGGAATTACAACAGTTTGCATATGTGCATCCCACTTGTTAAGGGACCAAAAGTAATGGGACAGAATAATAATCATAAATCAAACTTTCACTTTTTAATACTTGGTTGCAAATCCTTTGCAGTCAATTACAGCCTGAAGTGTGGAACGCATAGACATCATCAGACGCTGGGTTTCATCCCTGGTGATGCTCTGCCAGGCCTCTACTGCAACTGTCTTCAGTTCCTGCTTGTTTTTGGGGCATTTTCCCTTCAGTTTTGTCTTCAGCAAGTAAAATGCATGCTCAATCGGATTCAGGTCAGGTGAATGACTTGGCCATTGCATAACATTCCACTTCTTTCCCTTAAAAAACTCTTTGGTTGCTTTTGCAGTCTGCTTTGGGTCATTGTCCATCTGCACTGTGAAGCGGCGTCCAATGAGTTGTGAAGCATTTGGCCGAATATGAGCAGATAATATTCCCGAAACACTTCAGAATTCATCCTGCTGCTTTTGTCAGCAGTCACATCATCAATAAATACAAGAGAACCAGTTCCATTGGCAGCCATACATGCCCACGCCATGACACTACCACCACCATGCTTCACTGATGAGGTGGTATGCTTAGGATCATGAGCAGTTCCTTTCCTTCTCCATACTCTTCTCTTCCCATCACTCTGGTACAAGTTGATCTCGGTCTCATCTGTCCATAGGATGTTGTTCCAGAACTGTGAAGGCTTTTTTAGATGTCGTTTGGCAAACTCTAATCTGGCCTTCCTGTTTTTGAGGCTCACCAATGGTTTACATCTTGTGGTGAACCCTCTGTATTCACTCTGGTGAAGTCTTCTCTTGATTGTTGACTTTGACACACATACACCTACCTCCTGGAGAGTGTTCTTGATCTGGCCAACTGTTGTGAAGGGTGTTTTCTTCACCAGGGAAAGAATTCTTCGGTCATCCACCACAGTTGTTTTCCGTGGTCTTCCAGGTCTTTTGGTGTTGCTGAGCTCACCGGTGCGTTCCTTCTTTTTAAGAATGTTCCAAACAGTTGTTTTGGCCACGCCTAATGTTTTTGCTATCTCTCTGATGGGTTTGTTTTGTTTTTTCAGCCTAATGATGGCTTGCTTCACTGATCGTGTCAGCTCTTTGGATCTCATCTTGAGAGTTGACAGCAACAGATTCCAAATGCAAATAGCACACTTGAAATGAACTCTGGACCTTTTATCTGCTCATTGTAATTGGGATAATGAAGGAATAATACACACCTGGCCATGGAACAGCTGAGAAGCCAATTGTCCCATTACATTTGGTCCCTTAACAAGTGGGAGGCACATATGCAAACTGTTGTAATTCCTACACCGTGCACCTGATTTGGATGTAAATACCCTCAAATTAAAGCTGGCAGTCTAAGCACATCTTGTTCGTTTCATTTCAAATCCATTGTGGTGGTGTATAGAGCCAAAAATGTTAGAATTGTGTCGATGTCCCAATATTTATAGACCTGACTGTAGTAATTCATCCCCCATAGTAATTCATCCCCCATATAGTAATTCATCCCCCATATAGTAATTCATCCCCCATATTAATTCCCCAAGTCCCCCCTGTGTCAATTCACTTACCTTTGCTCCGCGTGTTCTTCTCGCCGTGTTCCAGCGCCGTTCTGGTCTTCAGGGCGGACTGTGAGAGGAGAGGAGTTCGTCACGCTGCTCCGTCTACATCCTGGCTGCCCCGCCTACATCCTGACAGCTGCAGAGTCCTGACTTTTGGGGGGGCCGCCCGAGAGGAGGAAGGGGAGCGGGCGCCCGGCACACAGAAGAGCCGCATTTAAGTTTGTAAAGAGCCGCATGTGGCTCGCGAGCCGCGGCTTGCCGACCACTGGTATAGTAGAAACCAGATGTAAACTTTACCTCGATGACATTATAGGGCTCATTTAAAAAGCAGTGGTATGGCTGTACCTCTGCTGAAAAAAAAGTGCACAAAGCATAGCAATATGGTTTCAAATGTGCTCTCTGCTTCACTGACACCTAGATACTAAAGGCAAGGGAGCACAGTAAACATGAATAGAGATTTTTAAAAAATTAAAAGCCAGGTCATTTGACCTGTCAAAGTTACACATTTTATTCTTTTTCCGAAAGGAAGAATACACCCTTAAGATGTGGTCAGGGTCAGGTTTTACTCACTGACCGTGCTACTTTGGAGTGGCTGAGAGCAATCTGCTGCATAATCCATCTCACTACTCCCCTTTAGCTGTTTTGCTGGGTGACAGAACTGATAAATGTCTTCCTGTATATCACATATAATTGCAGTTTTCATCTGTTAGAAAATAGTGTTTTTGTTGCTGCTTAACTCCTGCATCCTGAATCATTTTTTGCAGCCATTTCTACATGCCTGCAGAATGATTGTTAGCACAGTAGCATGGAGTGGCTGTCACCCTACAACAAAAGCAGTCTGACCCAGGACCCCCCCAGCCAGAATAATAAGTTATTATTTTAATGAAAGCCATAAAAACTAAACCATTTCAAATCATGTTTTTAATTATATAAGTGTGTTATAAATTATATGAAAGGTTTAGTGATTGGGTTTATGGGTTTACTTCTACTTTTACTATCTATAAACACAGAAGGTTTCTATGTCTATGTCTTGGGCAACAGAGTAAGTGGTTAGCACTTCCACCTAGCAGCACTAGGGTTGCCGGTTTGAATCCTAACCATGATACCACCTGCCTGAAGTTTGCATGTTTGCCCTGTGCCTGCGTGGGTTTCCTCTGGGTACTCTGCTTTCCTCTGCTGGTAGGTTAATTGGCTCCTGTCTAAATTGGCCCTAGTATATGTATAATTGTGAGTTAGAGACCTTAGATTGTAAGCTCCATGAAGGGTAGGAACTGATAGGAATATATACAGTGTACAGTATGTGAAGCACAGTGTAAATTGATGCCACTATATCAGTTCCTGTAATTGATAAATGTCTCTTATTCCAAACTTTATTATTTTAGAGAAATTTCGCCCATATACCATGTAGCTATAAGTTGTTTTGTTTTATTGAAAAAATACTCTGAATTCATTGATTGACAAGGGAAACTATCCTGGTTTTATTTTTTTCTCCATTCCTTTTTAGACTGTTTTATTTTACTTCTGTTTTATGTCTCTCTTAGTTTTGTTTTACAGATAAATATTTAAATCGGTATTAAACCCAAAAGCAGACATTTATTATATTGCAGCTTACCAATTCTTAGATGTGATAGCTACATTCTTTTTTTTTTTCGGGCTTTCTGTCCCTTATGTTCACCTGGTGATCTGGCCAGTAAGTCTGTTGTTTTTCAAAAGAACAAGCTATCTTGGAGATGTATTAATTAGTGCTGAGACAAATCATTTACTGCTGCTGGGGTGCTTACAATAATCAGCTTTTATTTATTCATATAAAACCTTTATCCCAAAAGAAAAAAAGAAATGCTACTGTAACTGCAGTGTGGGGTGGCATTTGGCTTAAATTTGTTAGTGTAAATATTCAATAGAGAAGATGGGACTTTCAGGGTGCATGAACATGAATACCAAACATATTAAAAAGTTATATAATTTTTATTTCGTATTTTTGTAAAAACACAAGAAAGGAAATAATACAGAAACATAAAAACAATTTCAGTTCTAAGAATACAACTGAGATTCAAACTTGGTTATGTAGTTACTCCCTACATGTTTCGCCCTCACAGGCTTCTTCAGGGGAGATTTTTTTGAAGAAATTTCTACCGCCGATGCAGTCCTGGATGTGAAAGCTAATGGAGCTAGGAGAAAATGACCTAAAAAAAAGATCTTAATTGGCCTGTTAAAAATTGCAGAGAAATATAAAAGTATATTCTGTCTAAATGTCTAATCACCAGTGCACACTGAGTATCTTGGAGGCTGTTTTGGATCTGAACAAAGCTAATATCTTCTAGATTGATGTCCATTACTGACACCTAGTGATAGAATTGGAAATTGATCTTCAATTAAAATCCATTTTCCCCACATTTTCCTTGAATTGCAATATTTAACAGATGGATATTTGATGCCCATTTTATTTTCCAACCTTACCCTGTTACGCTTAGATGGATATTTGATGCCCATTATATTCTTCAACCTTTTTTGGACATTATAGGCCAATTAGACCTTTAGACAGAATATACTTTTATATTTCTCTGCAATTTTCAACAGATGGATGTTTTGAAGTCCATTGTTTCCTCTCCTATGGTTGTGGATGTATAGGCCAAATAGATCTTTGTTAGGTTATACCTATATATCCTTCTAAAAGCATTTAACAGATGATATTTGATGCCCACTATATCCTCTACAACTGTTTTGGACGTGTAGGCCAATTAAGATCTTTTTTTAGGTAATTTTCTCCTAGCT
Organism: Staurois parvus; assembly: GCF_062004578.1. NCBI lineage: Eukaryota > Metazoa > Chordata > Amphibia > Anura > Ranidae > Staurois > Staurois parvus. The sequence goes on from NW_028318841.1 coordinate 3,587,777, forward strand.
CCGTGAGCTTTAACATCCAGGACTGCCTCGGCGGTAGAAATTTTTTCAGAAACATCTCCTCCTGTAGGGAGTAACTACAATTATATAACCAAGTTTGAATCTCAGTTGTATTCTTAGAACTGAAATTGTTTTTATGTTTCTGTATTTTTTCCTTTCTTGTTGTGTTTTTTACAAAAATACGAAATAAAAATCATATAACTTTTTAAAATGTTTGGTATTCATGTTCATGCACCTTGAAAGTCCCATCTTCTCTATTGAATATTTGCAATTTTAAGGAAGGTGGTACAATAATCATATCTGGTCGCTCGCTCGCCACTTCACTGTTTTTGTTAGTGTAAATTTAAATCTGCAACTACATTCCCTCCCCCCCTAAAAACTTAACAATGTGACAGTCTGCTGTGTCTCTGTGGTCCTTCATCCAGAGTGGAGGCACTCTAATACAGGGGGTGTGTTACTGGCCAAATCACCAGGTGAAAACATAAGGAAAAAAGCCTAAAAAAAAAAAGACAACTAATCAATTACATGATTGGTAAGCTGCAATATATTGCATTTTCTTGTTTTGCGTTTAAGGGCTCATGTACACTGCAGCTAATAAACGCACGTTTAGGAGCTGTTCAGCGTTTTTTTCAGCAGCCCTTGAACTCACCCTAATGTTTTCCTATGTGTCCATGTACACATCATTTATAGTCATTTACAGGCAGTTGAGTTTACAGTCATTTTTTTGAACACAGAAAACTTGCGTTCAGTAGATTTTATCAGTATTTCAAACCGCTTGTAAACGCGTCTAAACGTGGCTAACCGCATTTATAGGCATTTGCTTTCGAAAAAATGTTTTAACTCTTCCATTTCCAAATGCTATCCAGAGCCTTTTTTCATCATGAAAAATGCATGCAAAGCATTTTCCCGGTACTCAAATGGACCTGGTACACCATACTTTGAGGTTCTGCATGCAAAAAAAATATTGTTAGACACTACTGCAATAATGTCTGCACAGAAATGAGCTGGAACACATCCAAACACCACAAAAAAAAAAAAAGACAGCTAATCTCAACACATACTGCTCTTTCTGCTTCTGCTCTATTTCTCTCAAAATGTCTGAAATAGTAATTTTTTTACTGTTTTTCAGTGCATTCTGGGCATTTTGGAAGGTCTCCTGAGGTTATCTTAAAAAAAAAAAGCTTCTAAACGCAAACGATCATAAACGCGGTATGCAAAACTCGGCTAAACAGATGTTTTTTAAACTACGTTTTCCAGCAGTCAGTTTCCATCGATCAGAAATGTCCCGTGTACATGGAGCCTTATAGTGATGTAATACAGGTGTTATACAGGTGTTATACATTTAAGTTTCAGGGCTGGTTCACACTGGAATGAAGTGCTAGAAAGGTGCATTACATGCGTTTTCCTGCATCACCTGTGATTGTGCTACCTGTGCAAGACACATGCAGTTGCCATTAAAAAACGCACCTTAGATAGTATGCCCCTTGAGGGTTAGGGACTGATTTGAATGTAGGGAAGCCTTCTCCGTTACATCTTGTGTACAGTCAGTTCCCATTTTCCTTCCACTATGCCCCATGTCACCATCCCATTCTACATTGTGTGAGTGCTGAATTTTTGTTCATTATTTAATGATCATTGCATGTACCACTGATGTGAATGTACAATATATATGTAAAGCGCTGCGTAAATTGACAGCTCTATATAAGTACCTGTAATAATAATATAGAAACACATTGGGAACATAGAAATTGTGGTGTAAACCAGGCCTAAGAGAGAATCTGTTCTTTGTACAAATCCATGTACTGCATTAGTCCTGGTGACTGCTTATATCTAAGTTCATGGAGCAACAGGACTATTTCGCTAGATTTGTATACAGTATTAAGGTTATCCAGGTTTCATTCTATTTAATCCCATACATTAATCATGCTATCTGAAGGTTTCTTCATCTGGATCATGTATTCTTGCAAAATGAAAGTCTTGGACACATTTCGCAGATTGCATTGGTCTACATGTTGTATTATGGTTAGATATAGGCGTACTCAATCTCTCTAGCTGAACTCTGGTTTTTCAGGCAGCTTTTGTGGTTCTCTGGGGAGGTGTGCTGACCAGAGGCGGACTGACCATTTGGAAACTCGAGCACTGCCCAAGGGCCCGGGGTCAGTAGGGGGCCCCATGAGATGCCCCTGGTACCTTTTTCATAGGGCTTTTTTGAGTTTGGGCAAGTACACAGGGGCCCCATGATCCCCTATTGCCCGGGGGCCCCATGAGTTCTCAGTCCGCCCCTGGTGCTGACACAGTGGAAGGGTCGGTATGGAATCTAATGTTCCCCCTATTTAAACAAAGCACCAATTTGTAGTCTAATAACAGGCAGCAGCTTTAAATTTAAATGAAACCTATACTTAGGAAATGTGAAGACGTTCACTGCTTAAAGCGGAGATCGAGTTGATTAAAAAAAATAAAATAAAAGTCAGCAGCAACAAAAACTGTAGCTGCTGACTTTTAAAATACAGACACTTACCTGTCCCTTGATCCTGCGATGTCCTCACCATGGCTGGTTTCACTAGCTGTCTTCTCTCCCTGGCGTGGACATCTTCAGTGTGGGCACCTGGCTGAATGGTCCCATAATCTTCTGGAACTTGTCACGTGTCCCAGAAGACTACGAGGAGGGAGAGGACAAACTCCACTTCCAATCGCCTTTGGTGATCGCAGCAGAAGTGGGAGCAGGTACTTGTCAAATTCGGATACCTGCTCTCTCCCCCCTCCCTAAAGGTGCCAATCCTTAATGGGGAGCGGGGGACAAGGGCTTAAAGTGAAACTTCCCCTTTTGGGTGGAACTCCGCTTTAAGCTGGCCATAGATGAGCAGAAAAATTTATGACAATTTGAAAGAAAATGTAAACATTAATTTGATATAACATTCGATTGACCCATCATTGTTTTGGAAATCTCACAGCAAAAAACCTCTCTAGAAATACACAGCAAACTGAACATGTGCAGAGTGTCTCCACACGATATGTCATATCAGGGGATAAGAGGGGGACACTGGAAGAAGGGGAGGATCAGAGAAATCAGGTACAAACAGCCTTTTTACACAATGCAGAGGATTAACCCCTTAGGTTCCACAGTGAGTATAACAAGCATGCTTTACTGCATATACAGACTGATCTTACTGTTGTGGGTTTAGTAACACTTTCTTTAATTTTGACCGAGAAAGGAAGAAGTAATGCAATGTAATATTTAATTTTTTTCCCCAAACAACTGCACCACTAATGGTTCAAAATTTGTTCATTCGGGAAATTTTTTTCAATACCTTTGATTTTTATTTGGAAGAAAGTGGAAAATGAAAGTCAAGATAAGCACATTAAGCATGCAAATATCGGACAATCTGGTTTGAAAATGACTGTGCTATATACAGCTCAGGCCCTTTCACACAGGTGTGCTAAGCACATTTCCAGCACCACGACAGCGCATGAAAATAATTCCCCTTTGAATACTATGCAACTGTTCACATTGCTGTGCTGCATTTGCTCTGCGTTTTAAAAAGTCCTGCATTCTGCTTCTTTGGTGTGCTTGTCAAAAGTGCACCAACATGCGCCTCCTATTGATTTCTATAGGAAGTACACTAAAAACACATATAAAATACATCAAACATGCAACCATGGTGCGTTTTTGGAGTCCCAAGTTTCCCAGGTGCATTATGGAAGACAGGAATCCAGAAAACACCAAAAATGCATTGAAATATGTGTTTTTGCAAAATGCATACCATGATTTTAAGTGCACCAGTGTGAAAGGGCCCTTCATAGGTTCAAAGTCTGTTTAACCACTTGAGCTCCAGAAGGTTTTATCCCCATCACCACACCATGTTTTGCTATTGGTACTGAGCTACTTTTTATGGCAATTGCTCGGTCATGCAACACTGTAACCAACTGAAATTTATATCATGTTTTTCACACACAGAGAGCTCTCTTTTGGTGGTATTTGGGTACTACTTTAATTTTTTTATTAAATAAATGAAAAAAGCCTGATTATTTGGAAAAACAAATTGTTTCTACTTTCTGTTATAAAACATATCCAATAAAGAAAAATAAAAAAACAACTGTATTCGTAAATTTAGGCCAAAATGTATTCTGCCACATGTCTTCGGTGAAATAAAAAAAAGTGTATATTAATTGGTTTGTGTAAAAGTTATAGCGTCTACAAACTATGGTATATGTATTTGAAAATTGATCATTTCTGATGTACTGATGGCCTCTCTTTTCTAAAGGCCCCCAAAATGCCAGGACAGTACAAATGCCCTCCCCAAATTACCCCTTTTTGAAAGTAGTAGGCTGAGGTATTTAGTAAGAGGAGGGTTTTTTGAAGTTGTAATTTTTCTGTTACAATTTTTTGGAATATAAAGAAATTAAGTATTTTTTTACATACTGTCACCAGTGCAGTACAGTGTCATCATACAGATGTGTTCAAAATAATAGCAGTGTGTAGAAAAAAGTGAATAAAGCTCAAAATCCTTCTAATAGCTTTTATTTCCATAAACACAAATGCATTGGGAACACTACACATTCTATTCCAAATCAAAACCTGAAGAAAAATATATCAAATTGATGTTCCTCTAAAAAAAAAAAATGAAGAAAAGTGATTATTAGACTGTTCAAAAAAATAGCAGTGTTTGTATTCTTCTTTACAAACTCAAACATTCACTATATAAACTGAAAAATGTTTGGAGATTTTGCTTTCCTTTGAATCACTTAATGAATATTTAGTTGTATAAGCACTGTATCTGAGAACTGCTGTACATCTGTGTTGCATGGAGTCAACCAACTTCTGGCCCCTGTGAACAGGTATTCCAGCCCAGGATGATTGGACTACATTCCACAGTTCTTCTCTATTTCTTGGTTTTGCATCAGAAACTGAATTTTTGATGTCACCCCACAAGTTTTCTATTGGATTAAGATCCGGGGATTGGGCTGGCCACTCCATAACGTCAATCTTGTTGGTCTGGAACCAAGATGTTGCACGTTTACTGGTGTGTTTGGGGTCGTTATCTTGTTGGAACACCCATTTCAAGGGCATTTCCTCTTCAACATAAGGCAGCATGACCTCTTCAAGTATTCTGATGTATTCAAACTGATCCATGATCCCTGGTATGCGATAAATAGGCCCAACACCGCAGTATGAGAAACATCCCCATATCATGATGCTTGCGCAACCATGCTTCACTGTCTTCACAGTGTACTATGGCTTGAATTCAGTGTTTGGGGGTCGTCTGACAAACTGTCTCCGGCCACTAGACCCAAAAAGAACAATCTTACTTTCATCAGTCCACAAAATGTTGAGCCATTTCTCTTTAGGCCAGTCAATGTGCTCTTTGGCAAATTGTAACCTCTTCAGCACGTCTTTTTTTCAACAGTGGGATTTTGCGGGGGCTTCTTGCAGATAGCTTGGCTTCACATAGGCATCTTCTAATTGTAACGGTCCTCACAGGTAACTTTAGACCTTCTTTGATCTTCCTGGAGCTGATTGTTGGCTGAGTCCTTGCCATTTTGGCCATTCTTCTATCCATTCGAATGGTAGTTTTTCGCTTTCTTCCACGTCTTTCAGGTTTTGGTTGCCATTTTAAAGCATTCGTGATCATTTTAGCTGAGCAGCCTATCATTTTCTGCACTTCTTTATATGTTTTCCCCTCTCCAATCAACTTTTTAATCAAGGTACACTGTTCTTCTGAACAATGTCTGGAACGACCCATTTTCCTCAGAATTTCAGAGAGAAATGCACTGTAACCAGCATGTACAACATCTGCTGCCTTCCTTCCTTAAATAAGGGCAATAATTGCCACCAGTTTTTCAAAGAATGAATGACCTCACTAATAGAACTCCACACTGCTATTATTTTGAACATGCCCCTTTCAATTAGTGATTCAATTACACAGAATCATCAGCATGCATGTCATGACTGTTGAGTCTGTTGGATTTCTATTACTCTACTACACCTGCTAGTAAATTATTTGCCATGTAGAAATATCATTTCTACCAAAAACAGTGATTGATCAGGTTAGTGATATCTGACTGCTATTACTTTGAACACAACTGTATGACTGGTGTGGCAGTGATCAAGGATACTGACTGATGACAGTATGTAAAAAAATAAACTATTTAATTTTTTTACTCAACTGTTGACAGTATGTAAAAACAAATGTGAAAAAAATGTTTAACAGTTGAGTAAAAAAATTAAATAGTTTTTTTTTTTACATACTGTCATCAGAGTAGCTACTGCTGAGCTCAATCTCAGTCCTGTGAAGACTGAGATTGGGCTATGCAGTCACTATTGCAGTTTTCTTATTCTGCATTGCAATCCTGCGCAATGTTCTTTTGTCTAATTCAGTCATGTTCCGCTTATGCTTATCATACAACATTTTCCCGGAAACTGTATATGCCATCATAACCTTTGATACTGTACCTCGTGACATGGCAAATAAACCAGCAACTTCAGTCACAGAGGCACCAGCTCAGCGGCACCAACAATTTGCCCTCTTTGAAGCTTAGTAAGCTCTGCCATGACTCTGTATCATCAACACCGCATGCAGTGAATGATGAAATTGAGGCTTTCCACCTGTTACCTAGGTGTCTCATCACACAGCAGAAGAAAACAGTGTTACATCCCTTCTGCTTTCAAGGCAAAACATGTCACTTTCACACCTGCCAATCGTGTAGTGTTTCTATTTTTCTGTCCAACCCAATTATATTGTACATTCACATCAGTCCCTGCCCCCAAAGAGCATACAATCTAATGTCTCTAACTCATATTCATGCATACACATAAGGGCCAGTTCACACCTGAATCACACAGAAACACTATAGCTGAAGGACGGCTACAGTGCGGTTGCGTAATCCCATGGACGTCACTCCGGAACACGCCCCCCCTGCACGCCCCCAGTGGTGCGCACCTGGCGCGGTCGGTGATCGCTGTGTCCGTAGGACAATTCCTGTGCGATTCAGTGCGGTACAATTTTCAGCTTATTCATTTGTATATACACCAGTTTTAAAAATGCACTGCACCCACATCGCATTATACTGCGGTACCATAAGATCTGGTGCAGGCAAACTCACTACATTTGCAATGTGTTTGGGATGTCGTTAGGAATACATTGACACTAGCAGCAGATCACACACTCATTTTGAACGCAGTGCTGGAAACATGATGGTGTTCTGGTGTGAAAAGAACCTAAAGACATTAAATATACAGTAACATTTTCTGCACTTGGGTTACATTATCTCATCAATTTAGACACAAATTATATTTAACGCTTACCACCTGAGATGATAAAAATGTTATTGCTAAAACAGTTTAAAAGAGCAATAACATGGACTGTGTACCTAAGCATTAGTGTCAGTGATCTCCTCCTGCCAGGTAATTAGACGTCATGGATTATCTATTCTGCATTCACCTGCCAGCTTGCCAGCTGACATCCTTTGGGCTCATATGTTCATAAGTAAGTTAATATTGGTTTATGTGATAACAAGAACACCAGTATGTAATGAATTGTTTGATTAGTATTATTGGTGTCAGGCAACCATTTGCTGTGAATCTGACAATTTGAAAAACACTTTTGAAAATGTTCTCTGTTAACAGCAAATAGAAACAAACAGGTACAGGACACTTTCAGGACCAAGAAGCTCACCACTGCAGGCCATAGCACTTCTCACAAACCCAATATAGGTTCCTCTTAAGCCGGTCATACATGGATCGAAAATTGCCCAACTCAGCAGGGACCGGCTGAATTTCAATCCAAGTGTGGGCTAGCTGGTTGTACAAAACACCTTGTCTACAAACAGCCTGTTGGGTTTTTCCTGAATGATCAGTGCTGGCAGCATAGCCGACAACACTCACCATTGTATTCTGTAGGTGGGGAAGATTTGAATGTGTGGATGTGGGAATCAGTTAATTAAAAATAAAATGAATTATGTATGGTCAGCCTTACATGCTGCAGTGGCTAGGAATTAGTTTATATTTTTATCTGCCAGCATGTAGCATGAAGGAAAGGTGTAGTCCCACTTGTAGATGAGATACCCATCACCACATTGGTGGCAATCAAGGAATGTCTGACGGTGGAGGCATTCTCTACCTCGCAGCTGCATGTATGCAAGAGGCATGTATATGTTCTGCTATGGGGCGGGGAATGATTCCACCATGTAAAATAGCTCAGGTGGGTTAGGACTCATGTTTGAACATGCCTGATCTCATCCCTAAAAATACCTATAGATTCAGGTACCGTTTCCCGGGATTAGTGTTACCATTTCTAAGAACAACCTGACAATCCATACAATGTTTCACATGGTTCCCCCATATACTGAAGGCTCATTTACATTAGCCTTACCCTCTGAAGAGTGGATTGCTTTTCAGAGGATGTTTTACAGCTGGTACAGAGGCAATAAACCTTTTTTGAACCCCTAATAGGTGATAGGCGGCACTGATGGGCATCTCTGATAGGTGGCACTGATGGGCACAGGTGGGTGGCACTAATGGACACAGGTGGGTGGCACTGCAGGGCACAGGTGGGTAGCACTGATGGGCACAGGAGGATGGCACAGGTGGGTGGCACTGCAGGGCACAGATGGGTGGCACTGATGGGCACAGGTGGGTGGAACTGATCATCAGGGCACTGACCATTAGTGCCCTGATGATCAGTGCCGATCCCTTCGCTGACAATTGCCGGTTCTTGGCAGTACTTTCCTCATGCTGTGACAGTGTGAGGAAAGTGCAGCCGTTAACTGCAACTGTATTTACCTGGTGATCTGCTGTCTCATTGGACACAGCTGATCACGTGATAAAAGGCTGCCATGATTGGCCGTTTACTATATCACGTGATCAGCTGTGTACGTAGGACACAGCGATCACCGGCCGCGCCAGGTGCGCACCACTGGGGGCGTGCAGGGGGCGTGTTCCGGAATGACGTCCATGGGATTACGCAACCACACTGTAGCTGTCCTTCAGCTATAGCATGGTTGGGAACCGGTTAAACAAATCCTCCTACATAAGTTGTACCTGTTTATCTGAACCCTTCTCTCTTCTACATCCGTTCAAAGTGCAGAATTTATACAGCCTACCTGAGCTTTCAGAGAAGAGGGGGTGGAGAGATGAAGGTACACTCTACAGAGCTCAGTGAGGAGAGCTCTGAGAGCTGACTGGAGGGAAGGGACCCCCCCCCCCTCCTTTACACAGCACACAGGGAAAGAGCTGATGCTGACAATCACAAGCAGCGTGCTGAAGCTCCGCTGTTATCAGACATGATTCATTCTGATAGCAGTGGAACACAGCAGCAGTCAGAGATTACACTTAGTGCTCTGGATTGAGAAAATTACACACTATAGAGGAATATGCTTTGTTCATATTTCATGTCTGAGGTTTACAACCACTTTAAGGAGGGAGGCCACCCTCCCAAGTATAATCTTAGCCTTACTCCTGGTACCCAAAGTACAGTCCCTTCCCCTTCCTATAGACCAGACCAGGAATTCTTTCTTTCCCACGGAGGTTCATGGACAGACACTGGCTAATCCAGCCCACACACTCTAACAGTTTACTGACTTTACATCCAAGTACTCACACAAGGATGGATTGTCCAGTTGGATCAGCTTGTTTTTTTTACATTTTGCCCCCTTTCACACAGGCGTTCTGATCAGGTCCGCCTCTCAGTTTTTCAGGCGGACCTGATAGGAAGGTCCATGCAGCCCAATGGACAGGCGGCCTGCCTCCAGGTCCAATCCAGTCCTCTAAAAAAACAAAAAAGGACTCTGTCCTCTTCCATTAGGTGGAGTGGATTGGAGGGTAGTCAGGTGTAAAATGAACAATGACGTCTGTTTACGCCTGGCTGCCCATAGAGCAGAGCAGACTCTGTCCGTGTCCACTGTGTCATCGACCTTCTTTGCTCCGATCAGCAGGGGATCAGCTCACAGGTCCCTTGCTGATTGGAATGGAATCCTCCCCATGTGAATGGGGCCTTACTTGCATAAAAGAATATTTAAAAGCCCATATAATGGATAGTAATCAAAGCATTTTTAATGAAAGGAGAACACTCACCTTCTCATTAGTAAATTGAAAACTATGGATACTTGGTTAGCATGCTTGGATAAGCTGCTCACCACCAGTCAGGTACTCACCAATGTCCCTTATTAAGGTGCTTTCCTTCTCTATCCAATGGTCAGCGGAATTCCTAGTCTCATCATAGAGGGGTGCCTGCTAATGGAAAATGTGACTCCTCACCTCCTTACATCTCCACAGATCTCCTGGGATCACCTCCAACCACTCACAAGCTAAAATGTTTGAAGGCCATCATTCTGAACGGCACCTCCACGCATCCCAATCCAGCAATTGCAGAAACTGCAGGGAACTCACACGATCAAAAAGACCCTTAAAAGAGAAGTACAGAGCCACTTGCTTTTGCAGGTTTTACCCCACTAAGATCTTGTGTGATTTTAAACCCACACCTTGTAAAACGACCTATTCAGTTTAAAGTAGAAATGAAAAGCAAAATATTTGTGCATAGATATAAAAATCATTAAAAATACAATTTTTCCCTTTTTTATAGGTAATTACATACACTTTGTTCAAAACTGCCTAAAAGTGGGAACACACGATTAGAAAATCGACCGATCGGTCATCCGACGACCGAGAGGCGTTCATTCGTTGGTCAAAATTGTGGCACACATTAACCAATCTAAAAAAATCGTTCATCTGGCAATACGTAGTGTTGAAGTCTTCCGTACAAGTGGAAGTGATGCAGTGTGCGTGTGACCTTGTAGCCACGCCCCTCCGGCCAGAACGAGCGATATAAACAATTACCAGCAATGAGTATAATATATTTATTACATGACCTATATACATAAATAGTGATACATAAAATATAATCTGCATCAATACACCCCTCGTGTATTGTATTGTTACTGTATTGTCTCATGTTCTGTCCCCCTCGCTATTGTACAGCGCTGAGCAAACCCTTTGGCGCTATATAAATACTGTATAATAATATAATAATTCTGGTTTCATTATCTCATTAGGACAATCTACTTTTAACATTTGGATTTTTCATTCATGTTTACAAAGATTCCTTGGCCATAAACATTTGAGTCATCTTCTGTTTCCGCTCATGCGTGATAGAGCCTGATAGATTTTTTTTCGTATGACCGTCATACCACCGCATAGAAAATCAGTCGTTCGTATGTGAAACGACAAAATTTTTCATTGTTCAACTGGATTTTTTTGTTCACAATATCGTTATCGGTTAGAACATCCTCCTCGTCAACGATGAGAAAATAGCTTGATTGTTGGTTCTGCAAAATTTTTCATATGATTTTCATCTTGTGTGTACGAGGTATAAGAGCTAGGGGAGGAGAAACAGCAGCACACTGCTCTTCTCAGTAAATGGTTGTGCAGGAGTGGTGTGTCAGCACAAGTCTGATAATTGGAGGAGAGCACACCGATTTCCCAGCACAGCTAGAGAACTGACCACGCCGTGCTCTCATGCCTAGTGTGGTCAGTGTTTAATAGGAATGCAGAGGGACTGGCAGGAACACCAGGGAGAACAGGATACTTTTTCAGACAAGTACATAGTACAGCATGCACATACTGTATCAGGAAAATAAATGTGTGGTTTACATATTCTTTAACAGATGAGTGTATAGGGTACACACAAAAAGGGGCGCAACATCATCAGTAGGCTGTTTTTTTTGTGGGTAGGGGAAGGAAATCTGACCTGCAGGAGACAGAGTGCTGAGAATGCAGAAACTAAAGCAGTCATAGATGAGTCTTTATTTATTTATTTAACCAGTGGATTGAACGGAAAGAAAAAGACTTGCTGAGCTAGTGTATTCTGACAGCAGGTAGACTTTCCCACCATCAGAATACACTGATCATCAGTGCAGGCTATAGCCAGCGACGCTGACTGAACAGGGAAAATCCGACAGGTTGGTTGTACAGAGGTGGACCAGTAGATCAACCGCTGTACAACCAGCCTGCCCATAGATAGATCCAAATTTGACCGGTCTCTGCTGAACCAGCTGAATTTCAATCCATGTATGGTTGGCGTAAACAAGGAGACAGCTAAGTACTAATCACTTTATTACCTATAGTAAGTAGGTTGTCCTTGTCTCCTATTCCCTCTTTAGCACAGCTACTCTGTCACATGGACTTCCAATGGATTTCTATACACATTATTAAGCAGGCATAGTCCTCTGCTGTCATTATCAGGAAACCAGCCCTGAAAAATGTTTTGAATTGCATGTTGACAGGAAGTGGCTGCAAACACCTGCAGAAGATGAGAAGCACTGGGATGAAATTAAGGAAGAAACAAAGGTAAAAGCAGGTATTGTATTTAAAATACATGATCCGTTGGCAAACTAAATGTCATTCATTCAGGTTTCCCTGATATTATCATGTAGGCAAATACATTCCAGAATGATGGATTGCCAGCCTTGGAAAATGATCTTCCTAAATCAGTACATAAAAATGTAGGCTTGCACAGATACCATTTGTTTTATTGGCGAGTACAAGAACCAATACTTGTGCTCAAGTTCACGACGATACCAATACCGATACCTTTGCGGTGCAAATTGAGCCCATACAAAATTAATGGCTTAAAGTGTTACTAAAGCTACAACAGTAAAATCCGTCTGTATATGCAATAAAGCATGCTTGTTATACTCACTGTGGAATCTAAGGGGTTAATCCTCCACATTGTGTAAAAAGGATGTTTGATCCTTTCTGCTCTGATCCTCCCCTTCTACTGTCCCCAGTATAACTCCTGATAGAACACAGCCTTGGGGGAAAGCTGCACATGCTCAGTTTAGTGTGTATTGCTATAGAGGTTTTTTTTTTCTCGGGATAGTGCATGTGATCAGCACAGGACCAATCAGCGCTGTCCAGACAGAGGGTTAAGGGTCCTGCAGCTTCATGGGGAGAATGACAACTCCTCCTACAAGCTGTAACAAGTGCTCAGCTGGACACTGATAGAAGTCACAAGACTGCCATATATTTCTGATCAGAAAAGGTATTTAGAAGTTTATATTTGCTAAAATAATTGCATTTCCATGTTCTGTGTACTGTGGGAGACTAGATATAGAGAATGCAGGGTCCTGGGTTTAGTAACACTTTAAATCGCACTGCAAATCACACTGCACCTGCAGGGAAACAGCATGTGATTTGGAAAGGAAGCACACCAAAATCCTGTTAAAATCACATGCGACTCTTTGCAGTGCGATTTGAGCCCACTCATTTTGTATGGGCTCAAATTGCACCGCAAAGGTATTGGTTTCAGGTATAGAAACATTTGCACAAGTACTTGTGGAAATGCTTAGTATTGGCACTGATACCAGTATTGATATGGGTGCAACCCTAGAAAAATTGATATTCAAGGGATCCCTTTCCCAGTTTACCTTCATTTGAAAGTACCAGATGCCTGGTTTGCATACTGAGCCTCTGTTTTCAACACTTTCTCAGCCACCTGGGGTGAGAATGCAGATGAGAAGTTCTAAGTCCTCATGCACACTTGACATTTATTACAGCTGCTGTTTTTGGCTTTTGACATTTTTTTCTACAGCTAGTAAATCCCCCAGCATGGACCATATGTCCATGCACACATAGACTGTAATCAACACTGGAAACAAAACCCAGGAGGTTTCTAGAGGAGCTTTTTAGCTGTAAAAACTCTCTAACGCTGAAAAATGTGGTAAAACGCAGCACACCGGCATTTTTGGACTTTTTTTTACCAAAAAATGTTTTTTTGGTAAAAGAAACACGAAAAACCACAAACATGGAAAAACGCAGGAAAACACAGCTAAACGCTAATGCAAAAATGGTTAAAAACTCACATTTTTAACATTACTTTACACAGCTAACGTTTCCAGCGTTATTAAAACGTCCCATGTGCATGCGGACTAATATCCCTTTATCCAGGTCATCAACTTGAGTAAGCAGCAAGTCATGTCAGCCAACATTTTTCACTCATGACAGGTTTCTTTTAATGGGTACCTTGGACTTTCAGAAAGAGATATGAGTTAATAATTCCTTCAGCTATGATTACCTGCAGGAATCTACATTCTCCCACTGAACATATTTACTTACTAGAATTTCACTGGGGCAACAAAAAAATAAGCAGTATTAATCCCAAAAAACAAACATTTATTATATTGCAGCTTACCAATTCTTAGATGTGATGGCTGTATTAGTCCTTTTTAGGCTTTCTTGCTTTTATTTTCACCTGGTGATGCAGCCAGTACGTCTGTTGTTTTTCCAACAGAACAGACTGTCCTGCAGATGTAGCAGTTTGGCCATACTTCTCCTGTGGGTCACAGGAGTCCAGGCTCTGCAGGAAACCCAACAATGTCGGATCCACCCAGATGCTTCTGGCTCAGCTGCTCCCACCCGCACCCACTGCAGAGCCTGGCACTCCAGTGAACACCAGAGAGGCAGAGAAGAGAGTTGTGACTGACAGTCACCGCTCTGTGCTCAGAAAGAACCAAGGACTGAGTGATCAGCGGTCTTTCATCACTCAGTTCTCGGTGTAGAGGCGATGGGGGGACAGCTACAACTTGGTTCAGTGCTGCAGCCATCTAGGTGAGTATAAATGTTTGTTAGTTTCCAGTGAAGGGAACTCTTAAGGCGTCAGCATACCAAGAAATTTGGGACGATTTCATGCTCCAAACTTTGTGAAAACAGTTTGGGGATGGCCCCTTCCTGTTCCAACGTGACTGCGAACCAGTGCACAAAGCAAGGTCCATAATGACATGGATGAGTGAGTTTGGGAGGAATTTGACTGTGCGTGTATTTCTACATTTCACTGTTAAGAGTTGAGACAATTTACCACTGAAGGGAGTGCTTACAATGGTCAGCTTTTATTTACTTATATATGTAAAACCTTTATTCCAAAAGTAGTCTGCTGTAACTGCTTATAAAGTATTAGCTGGAGTTTGGCTCAGTTTATTAGTGTATTTAAATCTGCTAGTACATCTGACATCCCACTCCCCCCTCAACTGACAATGTTGCTGTCCAAAGGTGAGTGTAGGAACTCACATACAGAGAGGGTCATATAGGGAAAGAAAGTCCTAAAAGTCGCACATCACAGCAAAACCCTGTGAGGAGGTGAATGACAGCCTCAGCCCGAGTTCCACCCAGGTCATGCCTCCCAAGGAGTTTCACTCCACCCCTTGAACTTAATCACAGGGATCATAAAATGTGCTACTGTCCAAATCACCAGGTGAAAACAGAAGAAGGAAAAAAACTGAAAAAGAAAACGAATGCAGTCACCACATCTACGGATTAGTAAACTGCAATATATTACACTTTTGTTTTTTGGCCATTATCGGCATACTAATGCAAAAATCACACCTGAATGAATCAGAGAGACCTTATCATCTCATTTTGAAGAAACCCAATTCCTACATCTCTATGAATGTTTGCTTGCCAGCCCTTCTATACAGAGACACAGTCAGGGGCCCTCACTTCATATAGTACATAACACATAATGACTTGTTTGTCCACTTGTGGCTAAGTGCATCAGCCTATATGGAATAAAGTCTAGTTTGGTGCCTCCTGCCCAATGCTATGAGTAGAAGGCTAGTGTGCAGTACTGTGGGCAATTTCTCAGAGTTTTATTACGAATTCATGCCTATGTGGATGGAACGCCTTATACCAGTTGCTCTCCAACTCTTGCAGTTCCATGGAGAGAAATTCCAGCAAGTTCCCAAAGGCATGTTTGACGGACAAGTTTGGATGATGTCAGGGCCAGTGCTACCACTAGGCAGCTGCCTAGGGTGCACTGCTGCCTAGGACGAAAACCATGGTCACTGGTTCCCCTACTCTCCATAATGGCCGCACCCCCCAGATTTATGTTGTTACACCGTCCCCCCCCCCCCCCCAGTCCGGTCTTTCCATGGGCGCTGTGCCTGGCTGCTGAATGCCTTCCCCCATACCTTCACTCTTGGCTGGGACAAGGGAAGAGCAGCCTCTATGACCTAGCCCCCTGTGGGTGGGGCAAAACGTGTCAGAGACCGTGGCCGGAGTGGCGGCTAAGGCAACACATCACAAGCCGGTGTTCGTCTCCCAGGGATCGGTTTGAGTGGCGTCTGTCCTCACATACACTATCTAACCTCAGGATAACTGTCTTCCTGTACCTCGTATGGGCAGGTAGTTACCTGAGAGCATGAAGATCAATGGACTACAAGAGCAGTCACCAGTGATCACTGAGACACTATGGCTGACGGAGCCCCACACGGCCATGTTATTTTCAAATCCTGACAGCGGGTGCAAGGAGAGGATCCCCTGCTCACTATCACAGGGAAGGGGAAATTGGGGGGGGGGGGGGGGGTAGAGGTTGCAGATGCTGGAACATGTTACACATTCCACCCTAAAAACTCCACTAGTTTCCAGATCCCATTCTGAGCAACAGTCCTACTGCTTACTGTACACAGGAGGTCAGCTGCATGGCACTGGCACCATTCAGGACCATTTTGTAGTTTCTCAATGAATGCAAAGCGTTCTCTGATTGGAGAGATCATGATATCACTGCCCTGCATCTCCACCTCATTAGCCGAGGATCTGGACCTCCTAGAAAAACAGGACCAAGTTCTACTCTGTCCCTTGGGGGACTGGAGGAACTAAGAAAAATGGTGATACTTAAGTTGATGCAGTTAGCATTTTTTTCTTTCAAGTTTAAAAGTTATACTACTTGGCAGCTCATGAAGGGACAGTAACCTGATTTACATGTTTAAGCTATGATTAAAATGATAGCAATATCAGAGATTGGCATACATATTTACAGCAAATTAATTTAATCTGCTTTTGTAATATTTGTGTTTCCACAAAGCAAAAACACCAATTTATACAGGTGTGTACCTGTGAAACAACAGTGACATTGTTCACATATCTGAACTTCTAAAGCTGTTCAAGTGGAATATACGCCAATCAACCATAACATAATGACCACTGATAGGTAAAGTGGATAACACTGATTATCTTGTTACAAGGGCACCTGAAAGTGGGTGAGATATATTAATTAGGCAGCAAGTCAACATGTTGTCCCTGGAGAGTATGTATTGAAAGCAGAAAAAATGGGCAAGTGTAAGGATCTGAGTGACTTTGATGAGGGCTTATTTGTAATGGATGAATGTCTGTGTTAGAACCTCTCCAGAACTGCAGCTTTTGTGTGATGTTCCCAGTTTGCAGTAGTCATGACCGACCAAAAGT